>NC_069008.1:4307738-4308486 GCF_001194135.2 Octopus bimaculoides
TACATAAACCTTAACTCTCTCTCTCACTCTCACTTTCTATCTGTCTCTTAACACACTCTCTCTCTCTCTCACTTGTTTGTTCTCTCTTTCTCTCATTCACTCACTACTTTGCTTATTTGCTCAACCCTCCTTTCTTTCTCACTCTCTCAGCTTTTTTGTCTCTTGTCCTGCCCTCTCTCAGCCCCCTTCCTTATTACATAAACCTTAACTCACTCTCCCACTCTCTCTCTCTCTATCTCATCCCTTCTCTTTTTTTCTCTCTTGGCTCTCCCCTCTCTTATAATTTGGATTTAGTACTTAACCAGAAGTTCATAGATTATTCAATTTCCCATCCTAATCACTCAAACACATGCCCAAATGGCCACGGGGGATGTCCATATTAACATCTTCTATAACACCTGATGATGTATGTATGTATGTATATATATATATCAGACTGGAGCCTGGTGTTGCCATCCGGTTTCACCAGTCCTCAGTCAAATCGTCCAACCCATGCTAGCATGGAAAGCGGACGTTAAACGATGATGATGATGATGAGGAGGAGGAGGATAGCTGCCTGAAAAAGTGCCACACCCTAACAGTTGAGGGAACCCGTGGAAGAGGTAGGCCCAGGAAGACCTGGGCTGAGGTGGTGAGGCAAGACCTTCGTACATTGGGCCTCACCAAGGCGATGACTACTGACCGAGACCTTTGGAAATGTGCTGTGCGTGAGAAGACCCGGCAAGCCAAGTAAGATCGTTGCCAGTGC
>NC_069008.1:4309246-4311275 GCF_001194135.2 Octopus bimaculoides
ATATATATATATATATACACACACATGCATATATATATAGTCATTTCAAATAAAAGAATGATAAAATTAATGGGCAACAAGAGGACATGCACAAGGAATGTATTAGTTTGACACTTGATAAAAAAAGAGAGAGTTTGACATTTTCGAGTATAGCTCTTCATTGGAAAGGAGAAAGGGAAAACACATGTACGTGCCTGCACACGCACACACAGACAAACATACACACATGTATGTGTTCATATACATACATGTCTATGTATACACACGTACACACCTAAACACATTCGGAACTATACTGTACATCTGTGTAAACGTGTGTCTTGTGAAATGAAACCATCTGCATGAATAATAATAATAATAATAATTTTTGACATAAGGCCAGTAGTTTTCAAGGGGGTCATAAGTTGATCACACTGGCCCCCAGTGCTCAGCTGGTACTTATTTTATCAACCCTGAGAGGACGAAAGCTAAGTTCAGCTTTGGTGGAATTTGAAATCAGAAGCAACATTGAAGCTACAGCATAGAAGGATGAGGCTAGCTGGACACTGCATCAGACACACTGCTGAAACTGCCAACAAGCTAGTGCTCTGGCAACCAATGAAAGGAAGAACCAGGAGAGAAATGAAGAAGAGGGCCTATATCGACAACTTGCTGGAGGATTCTGGTATGGAAGGGGTACAGGGGCTGCAGACTATTATGGATGATCGAGATCGTCATCATCGTCGTCGTCGTTTAACGTCCGCTTTCCATGCTAGCATGGGTTGGACGATTTGACTGAGGACTGGTGAAACCAGATGGCTACACCAGGCTCCAATCTGATTTGGCAGAGTTTCTACAGCTGGATGCCCTTCCTAACGCCAACCCCCCTGAGAGTGTAGCGGGTGCTTTTACATGCCACCGGCATGAAGGCCAGTCAGGAGGTACTATAGGGAAAATGTGTAGAAATAGTCATGGGTTAAATACAATAAGGGATTTGATGAGAGGGAGATTTGACTGTTGACTAGATAGCTCTTTTGCTGACTAATGTGGTCCCTAGTACACTAATAATAATGATGATGATGACAATGATTCATCAACAGGTGCTTGCATAGTATACTTAAAATCAGATGGCCCGAACACGTAAGCAATATGGAGCTATGGCAAAGAACGAATCAAGTTTCGATTAGGGAGCAAATATTTAAGAAAAAGTGGAAGTGGATTGGTAGCACAATTAGAAAGGAGACACCAAATACAGCATAAAGTACTTTACAGTGGAATCCGGATGGATATAGAAAGAGGAGTAGGCCTAAGAACTCGTGGCGTAGATCAACACAAAAGGAGCTAGAGAAAGGGGGACATTCATGGCAGAGTATAAGTAGAGAAGCGAGAAATTATGTGACATGGGATTTAATTATAAGTGGCCTATACTCAGCGTTGGAGGGTTATAGGCAAGAAAAAAGAAAAGAAAGATGATGATGATGATGATGACTCAGGTAATTTAGTTTTTTTTTTTAATTAATGAAAACACATGTTCTTTCTGTTGCAGGTGGAAAACTTGCTGATCAGTTCTAAAGGTTGTATAAAGCTTTGTGATTTTGGTAGCGCTACTATCAAGAGCCACAATCCTGACATTTCTTGGTCTGCAATTCAAAGAAGTCTGGTGGAAGATGAGGTGTGTATCAATCTGTTTGGTTATTTCAAGATCGGTAGGGTCACGGGCTAAATGCCTTGTGGTGGTTAGGGGTTTGGGTTCATCCCTTTTATATGGGTTCAAATCCTGTCCTGGTTTGATTTTTAGCTCCACTGCCCACTTTTTAGAAATAATTTCTGGGATTAATAATGTGAGTACTAACACCACACAAACACAAATTTGTATACACACACACACGCCACACATACACACACACACATACACAACAACATGCACAAACATATGCACACCACATACACATACACACACAACACACACACCATGCGCGCACACATGCATAGCACATACACACCACGCACACACACACACACATGCACACACACACACACATACATGCAC
>NC_069008.1:4311650-4312783 GCF_001194135.2 Octopus bimaculoides
ACGCACACACACATACATGCACAACATACCCATGCACAACACACATGCACACGCACACACACACACACACAGCACACGCACACACACATACATGCACAACATACCCATGCACAACACACACATGCACACACACACACTCACACACACACACACACACACACCATACCCATCCATGTCTTATTCACTCCCACTCACACTGTCTCTTTCAAAGTTGATCCCACTAAAAAATAAAGGGGCGAATGGAAAGGAAGGACAAGGATGTTGTTGATGATGATGATGATGATGAAGAGGAGGAGGAGGAGTAAGTGTAGCTGAATGGCTGAGAAATTTGCTTCACACTCATTAGGCCCTAGGCTTGAGCCTACAGTGTCGACCAGGCTAAACCCCACCCTCATTGTTTTCAATTAATCATGGATTATTTCATAGCTTCGAGGTTTGGATAATGTGATTGTATATTTTTATACTGACATTGTAGGGTATGTGTGAGAGACCAGAACTAACTAGTTTGAACATAAAAACCAACAGAATGCAAATATGGCCGGTTTAGATACTAATGAGTTAAAAATAGAATATAGCTAAAAATAAATTAACCCTTCATTATTCAGATTACTGTTGATTAGAATATTTAGACCAAGTTTAAATGTTAAAGAGTTAATCCTATAGCATTCAGATTATTGTATCAAATGTCATGCTTATTTATTTCAATTGTTTTGAATTAATCATGTATTATCTCGTAGCTTCATGATTTCTATGATGTGGTTGGCGCTTGTGCCAGTGGCACGTGAAAAAAAATTCGAGTGAGGTTGTTGCCAGTGCTGCTGGACTGGCTCCTGTGCAGGTGGCACATAAAAAGCACCACTTGAGCGTGGCCGATGCCAGTACTGCATAAAAGCACCCACTACACTCTTGGAGTGGTCAGGAAGGGCATCCAGCTGTAGAAGCTCTGCCAGATCAGATTGGAGCCTGGTGTCGCCTCCTGGATTCACCAGTCTTCAGTCAAATCGTCCAACCCATGCTAGCATGGAAGGCAGACATTAAACGATGATGATGGTTGTTGATTTTATGGAATGACATTACAGGGAAGGTGGGAAAGGCTGGATCTGGAGGATTTGAACATAAAACAAGCAGAACAT
>NC_069008.1:4312793-4317574 GCF_001194135.2 Octopus bimaculoides
TCATCCAACCCATACTAGCATGGAAGGCAGACGTTAAACGATGATGATGGTTGTTGATTTTATGGAATGACATTACAGGGAAGGTGGGAAAGGCTGGATCTGGAGGATTTGAACATAAAACAAGCAGAACATTTAGATCAGGTTTAAATGTTAAAGAATGCCAGAACTGCTTGACTGGCTAAAAGGCACCATTCGAGCGTGGCTGTTGCCAGTGTCGCCTGACTGGTGCCCGTACCAGTGGCACATAAAAGACACCCAGCCATTACATTCTTGAAGTGGTTGGCATTAGGAAGGGCATCTGGCTGTAGAAACCTCACCAGAACATATTGGAGCCTGGCACAGCCTCCTGACTTGCCATTCCTCGGTCAAACCAAATCAACCCATGCCAGCATGGAAAGCGGATGTTAAAAGATGATGATAACCTTACAGCATCCAGGTTAGTCTGTCAAATGTGATGCTTATTTATTCACATTGTTTTCAATTAATTATGCATTATCTCGTAGCTTTGAGATTTTAATTTGATTGCTTATTTTTACAGTAACATAAATAAGCATTACATTTGACAGGATAATCTGAATGCGAAAGGACTAATCCTTACCACCACCACCACCACCTCCCCTTGCTTCTCCTTCTCTATTTGCAGAGATAATTAACCACCCCTCTTTCATATTTTCAGATCGCTAAAAATACCACCCCTATGTACCGTGCCCCTGAAATGCTAGATCTTTACCAGAACTTCCCAATCAATGAGGCTGGTGACATATGGGTAAGTACTTGTATTGTGTTATCTGGTTTCACTTTCACTATCAACTCAATGCTCACAAACATACTACACATCTTAGACATTCTATGCATATTTTATATCCTGTGCATACATCACATTCTATATATACATACATATATATATATATATATATATATATAAATATTTCATATTCTATGTATACTTAACATTATATACATACTTCACATTTTACACACATTTCACGTTCTACACACATTTCACATTCTATGCACATTTCACATTCTACATAAGTTTCACATTCTACACACATTTCACATTCTATGCACATTTCGCATTCTACATAAGTTTCACATTCTACACACATTTCACATTCTGTGCACATTTCACATTCTACATAAGCTTCACATTCTACACACATTTCACATTCTACACACATTTCACATTCTACACACATTTCACATTCTACATAAGTTTCACATTCTACACACATTTCACATTCTATGCACATTTCACATTCTACATAAATTTCACATTCTACACACATTTCACATTCTATGCACATTTCACATTCTACACACATTTCACATTCTACACTCATTTAAATACTGTAGGGTTAAATGATGATGACTGCTTCTGTTACTAATAATGTGTGTGTGTGTGTGTTCCAACTATGTTTTTACTGGACCCATCTCTGTACACATCCAACATACCCCATTTATCATTCTTTCGTTTCTGTTTCCAGGCCCTCGGATGTCTCCTGTTCCAGCTATGTTTCGCAGAACATCCATTTGAAGACTCAGCCAAGCTCAGAATACTCAACGCTAATTACTCAATTCCTGAATCGGACACCAAGTTTACCGTCTTTCATGACTTGATACGTAAGTAGTAGCAGGATTGTGGTGGTGGTGGTGGTGGTGGTGGTGGTAGCACTGGTAGAGACATTGGTGACATTGTAATGGGTATGGGGATGATAGTGGAGGTGGTGGTAGTAGTAGTAGTGATGGTGGTGGTGGTGGTGGTGGTGATAGTAGCAATGGTGGTGTCAAGGCGTATGGCATAATGGTTAGGGTATTCGGCTCACAGTCGTGAGTTCAATTCCCAGCAATGAATTGTGTCCTTGAGCAAGACCCTTTATTTCATGTTACTCCACACCACTCAGCTGGCAAAAATTAATTGTACCTGTAATTCCAAAGGGCCAGCTTTGTCACCTTCTGTGCATCACACTGGATTTTACAAGTGTCTGTGGAGTGCTCAGCCACTTGCACGTTAATCTTACGAGCAGACTGTTCCGTTGATCAGATCACCTAGAACACTCATTGTCATAACCGACGGAATGCCAGCTTTTTTTTCGGTGTAGTAGAGATGGTATTGGTGCTGGTAGTAGCAGTGCTTGTAGTAGTTGTCGTGGATGTTGCCGTCATCATGTACCATATTCTTAGCGGTTCAGCAAAGTTATAGACTAAGTCTTCTTCTTCTTCTGCCCTTTTAAAGCCTAGCCAGGCTCATGGGCCCGATTTCCCGGTTTCTGTGGCGTATGTGTTCCCCCACCTCACTCCAGCTGGACGGGACGCCAGTCCATTGCAGCGTTACTCAAGAAACAGGAAGAAAGAGTGAGAGAAAGTTGGGGCAAAAGAGTACAACAGGGGTCGCCACCTAACCCCTGCTGGAGCCTCGTGGAGCTTTGTGTTTTCGCTCAATAAACACACACAACGCCTGGTCTGGGAATCGAAACTGCGATTGCCGACCGCGAGTCTGCTGCCCTAACCACTGGGCCATTGCACCTCCACTATAGACTAAGTACTAGGCTTAAAAAATAAAGTCCTGAGGTTGTTTGATTCAGCTAAAAAAGCACTTCAAGGTGGTGCTCCAGCATGGCCACAGTCAGACGACTAAAACAGATGAAGGAATAAAAGAAGAATAGAATACAATTTAAAAATATGGGATCGTGTGTATCTGTGGAAACCTTTAAGAAAATTCCTCTCCCTTTGTCTTCTTTCGTAGGCTCTATGCTTCAAATCGACCCACGCCAACGTCCGAACATCAACAGCATCATTGACCGGCTACAGGAGATTGCTGTGGCACGTGATGTTGACCTGAAGGGTCACTTGAACCTCACAAACGGAGTGAATTCACAGCGTGAGTATTAAACCCTTTAGCATTCAGATTGTTTTGTCATATGTAATACTTACTTAAATTTGTTTTGAATTAATCCTGGTTTTATCTCCCAGCGTTAAGATTTCAATGATGTGATTATATTTTGAATGACATTGTCAGATAGATGTAAGAGGCCAGATCTGACCCCTTCGAACATAAAACAGGCAAAATATCTAGGCCGGATATGACAAGTTTGAATACTAAATGGTTAATCAAGCTACATAGAAAATGCTGTGGAGGCACATGGCTCAGTGATTAGGCTGTTGGACTCCTGATCATAAGATTGTGGTTTCAATTCCTGGACCGGTTGATACATTGTGTCCTTGAGCAAAACACTTCATTTTACTCATTCAATTTGTTTTGAATTAATCATGCTTTATCTCCAAGCATTAAGATTTTCAATGACATTGTTGGGTAGGTTTGAGAGGCCAGATCTGACCACTTTGAACATAAAACGGGTAGCAAATTTAGGCTGGATAATGGTCACTTTAAATTCTAAAGAGTTAAACGACTTACATAGAAAATGCTGTGGAGGCACGTGGCTTAGAGGTCAGGGTGTTGGACTTTTGGTCATAAGATTGTGGTTTCAATTCCTGGACCGGGCGATGCATTGTGTCCTTCAGCAAAATACTTCATTTCATGTTGTTCCTGTCCAGATTTTCTACTGTTGGATGCCCATTTTGTCATCAACCCTCATCTGTTTCCAAGCAAGGTAATATTTAGACATGCATGACCAGACATGTTTTTATGGAAGATTGGAAATGATGGACACTGCTTGAAAGGAGACAGTAACAAACATACAAGCACTCACCCACTCACACGTGTATGATAGGGCTTCTTATTTCTGTATTGCCCTCAAGGGGCTAAACACAGAGGGGACAAACAAGGACAGACAAAGGGATTAAGTCGATTACACCGACCCCAGTGTGTAACTGGTACTTAATTTATCGAGCCCGAAAGGATGAAAGGCAAAGTCGACCATGGCGGAATTTGAACTCAGAACATAACGGCAGACGAAATACCGCTAAGTATTTCGCCCGGTGTGCTAACGTTTCTGCCAGCTCGCCACTTTTTTTTTTTCTTTTTCCGTGAAAGATTCTTTTAGTTTCTATCTACCAAATCCACTCACAAAGCTTTAGTCAGCTAGTGGCTGTAGTAGAAGACATGATCTCAAGGTGCCACCCACTGGAACTAAACTGAAGACCATGGGGTTGGGAAGCAATTTTCTTACCACTCTCTGAGTGGTTGGCGTTAGGAAGGGCATCCAGCTGTAGAAACTCTGCCAAATTTAGATTGGAGCCTGGTGTTGCCATCCGGTTTCACCAGTCCTCAGTCAAATCGTCCAACCCATGCTAGCATGGAAAGCAGACGTTAAACGATGATGATGATGATGATGATGACAGCCACACCTGTAGGTTTTCCTGTAAGGAAAACAAAAATATTTTGCAAAAATGTATTTACCTATTTAATTATCTAATTCTCTTATTTATTAAATTATTTTATTTGTTCGTTTTTTTTTTTGGCAGCCTCTGCTCCAGCTGACCAACACCTGAACCTAAACACACCTCCACCACGACCACCACCACCGTCACCTTCACCGGCAGCAGCGCGGCCCCCATCACCACAGCCTCCATCGTCCCAGTACACACACCCGTCTGAGATGAACCAGTCCTCGTACCCAGCCTCCGGAGCCAGTCAGCTGTTCAGCTCCCTCAAAGGGGCTGGCGGCAGCCTGTTCAAGAACATAAAAGATGCGTCGTCGAAGGTGATGGAAACTGTATCCGCGTAAGTCCTTTCTCTCTGTTGTCCTTGTGATTTAGGGTGAATCTCCAATTAGGGGTATGAACTGGTGAAGTGATGGGAACGTGGGTAGGGTATGTAT
>NC_069008.1:4318213-4320337 GCF_001194135.2 Octopus bimaculoides
GCTCCAGTCCACTCAGCTGGCAGAAATGGTTAATCCTGCGACGGATTGGCGTCCCATCGAGGGGACAAAATATATATCCGCCATGGAAACTGGGAAACTAACCCTATGAGTCTATCTGACCCTGGAAGGATCTCATTGGATTGGGGAAAAAAAAAAAATTTGAATTTGTAAAAATATTATAAGTTATTTGATTGTTGAAATCGTGATGGCACCACCTTTCGAGCGTGATCATTGCCAGCGTCGCCTTACTGGCACTTGTGCCGCAGCTTTGTGTTCCTGGCACGTAGAAGGTCATTCGAGCGAGGTCATTGCCAGTGCCGCTGGACTGGCTCCTGTGCCGGTGGCACGTAAAATACACCATCACTCACATACACGCACATATGCACACACACATATATGAAACATACACAGATTTACACATATATACATTACATACATACTACCAAACACACACACACACACACACACTCACATATACACACACATATGCACACATATATACACACACACACATATGCACACACACACATAGGAGCACTCTGTCGGTTATGACGACGAGGGTCCCAGCTGATCCGATCAACAGAACAGCTTGCTTGTGAAATTAACATGCAAGTGGCTGAGTATTCCACAGACACGTGTACTCCTAACGTAGTTCACAGGGAGATTCAGCATGACACAAAGTGTGAAACAAGGCTGGCCCCTTTGAAATACGGGTACTACTCAATTTTGCCAGCTGTGTGGACTGGAGCAACGTGAAATAAAGTGTCTTGCTTAAGGACACAACACGTCACCGGGAATTGAACTCACGACCTCACACACATGCATATACACATGTACACATGCACATATACACACATATATATATACATATACACATGACCAAAATGTCGGATCATGTTTTTTTAGGTTTGATCATTGTTTCACTGACCTTCGACCTTTGATCCTTTCAATGTTTTGTCTCTCTTTGAACAGAAAAGTGGTTGAAGTTGTTAATGAGAGGTAGGTTGTCCGACCACAGGTTCAATTCTCACTGACATATTTGACTAACACTGGATTTCAGACTCTTTTTAGAATATTTTTTTTTTTAACATTCAATTAACATTTTCTATTATAAAATTGTATACAATACTCAAATAGTGTGTAGCTTTAAACTAAATCCACTATTGGCAGGGCCCTAGTTTGGGAAATCTATGGTTTTGAGGTGTGAGGAGCATCTTTTAGCCAGTATTGGTCCCAGGACTATTTTGACCCAGAGTAGCAGCACCTGTTAGGGTACCACCTATAGGTTAATTAGCATATTAGGGCTTACCTGTCTATGCATGGGGAAATTGGATCCAGCAGACTCTGCGGGATAAATCTTCATGGTTCAGTGACCGGAAAGGAAGTCAGCTGTAGCAATGCGTTGTGGAGTGCAGAGAGGAAGATGAGGCGGGTGGGACCTCTTGGTCATCTGCTACACCCATCTACGTGTCCAGTTGTCTTGACCTGGTCCTGACGGTGAAGTAGAGGGTCATCGATGGGAAAGAGAGGGGTGAGATTGAAAGTCTGCAACTGTTCTTCAATTTAACCAAAGTCACTGAGGTACTACTGTACATATAAAGCCAATAGGGTGTTATTTGAGGAAGTCTTGGCTGTTATTTCTACACGCTCTATCTAACATGTAGTACTCTACCTCATTAGCACATACATCACACTTACATATATAGGCATATATTTACTATAAAATAATAATGAATAAATCATGCTTTATATATATATATCTATATATTATATATATATATAAATTTAATGAATGGAGTAAAACGCATATTTTAACTGCATACTGTTATTTCCAACATATGTTTTTCAAATAAATTACGTTATAACCTTCTCCAACTATAGTTCTCATATTCAGTTAAAATGTCTTACATTTAAGCTGGTTCCCATGCATTTCCTTGAAGAGAAGATTACATTTTTAACATCGCCGATTCTTATGGAAGGTATAATTTGTAATCTTCGAAACATATGTTGGAAATAAAAGTATTCAGTTAACATATGCGTTTTACTCCATTCATTAAATTTATATATACTCAAGTACCCAAAATATCAAGGAGTTTCTACCTCATAAACAGGAGTTACACCACA
>NC_069008.1:4320471-4321801 GCF_001194135.2 Octopus bimaculoides
TATATATATATATATTATAAGATAATAGAACAGGATTTGAGAGAGATTTGGCTGCTATTTCTAGAGGGTTTAATGGAGCTGTTTGGAGTGACTTGCCCCATCCCAAGTCAATTGAAACATCCCATGGAACTCACCCGCCCTCTCTTTTGTGCCTAATCGAACAACAACTGGTAACATGTTAACTGTTTGGTTTGTTCCATTTCGTAGGAGTACAGTTCTTCCACCTGGCACCACATGGAGGTAGGAATATTGCCAGAATGTTCATTTTGTTGTTGTTTTGGTTGTTATTGTGAGCACCTTAATAGAATATATATATGTGTATGTATATATATATATATATATATATATATATATATATATACACACATATATACGCACAGAGAAAGAGAGAGACCAAATTAGTAATGGTCTCTGTTGACACTGTTTGGTGTAGTCTAGTCTTTATAGAGTAGCGTAGCATAGCACATAGCACCTGCAGTAGTTCCATTATCTGCATGCTTTAAATGGAAGATGGTGATGTTGTGGTCTTCATTCCCTAAAGGCCACAGCATATTCTATCCTCAGCGTTTGTTCATGAAATTCCTATGCCCATCTAGTTCAGAGGATCTCATATTACAATCACATGCTTCCTCTCCTATGTAAACACATCTGACAGAAGAGGGATGTTGTGGTCTTCATCCATGAAGGCTACACCATATTCCAGTCTAGCTTGTTCATGAAACTCCCCTTTGTCCCCTGCTCTCTCACATCTATTCACTGCATATCATGCCAAGAGCACTGATATATACATTGACATGTCACTAGCAGAGGAGAACTGTCTAGGATGGGTGCTGGAACTGCTAGATCACATGACACTGTACACCTATACGAAGGGGTCTCTTGAGGTAAAAACCACAGTAATACAGTATTCTGATTATAAATCCACATTAAGTAGGATATAAAGATTGCCATTCAACACTAGTACTGCTTCTGTCACTGATATTTATTTTTCTAATATGCCTGATGACTATTTGCAACATCAGGGACTGAAGTCACTGTTGTTCTATATGTCACTAGCAGTGACATTCAGCTGGCGTGTGGTGAGCAGATGCCTGCCTCTGAGGAATCACATGTATGCTGAAACCATGTGATCTTGTAG
Source organism: Octopus bimaculoides (assembly GCF_001194135.2). Lineage (NCBI taxonomy): Eukaryota > Metazoa > Mollusca > Cephalopoda > Octopoda > Octopodidae > Octopus > Octopus bimaculoides. The sequence continues at coordinate 4,321,610 of NC_069008.1, forward strand.
TTCTGGCACCCATGCCAGATGGTTCTCATCTGCTAATGATGTATGTCTGTGCTCTTGGCATTGCAGCCTCTATGAGGGGATCTCTCAAGGTGAATACTGCAGTAACACGGTATTCTAATAATACATCCCTGTTAAGTGGGATATAAAGATATATGTAAGTATGTATGTATATATATATATATATATATATAT
>NC_069008.1:4322470-4323216 GCF_001194135.2 Octopus bimaculoides
TGTGAGTTGCAAGTAATGCTATCTGTTGGAGTCTCAGCTTTTTTAGCTGCTATTTCTGAACTTCGGTTTGTGGTGAAGCAAATATTTGCTGATCCCTAAATTATGTTTATATATATATATATATATATATATATATATAATCATTTTCATCAAGCATCCATGCTGACATGGATTTGGCAGTTCAATGGGATCTACTAGGTCCAAGGACCGCATCATGCCTTTAGTGTCTCTCTTGACATGGTTCCTATGGCTGGGGTGGGGGTGGGGGCTTTCCTAACACCAACCATTTTTCAGCGTGTACTGGGTTCCTTTTCCATTGCACCAACACCAAGGAGGATCAGCCCATAATTTGTATGGCTCAGGGTTGATAATACTGTTGCTAAGTATACTGCTGCTACCGCCACCACCACCACTGCTGCTGTTGCTGCTACTACTATTACTACTGCTAATAATAATAATAATAATAATAATAATAATAATAATACTAATAATTATACTACTATTGCTGTCGCTGTTGTTAATGCTATTACTGATGATGATGATGGTAAGCATACCATTACTACTACTACTACTACTACTACTACTACTACTACTACTACTACTAATATTAATAATTTCTGCTGAAACATCAAATAGAAAGAGAATTTAAAAAAAAAAAAACATGTTATTTTGATGTGTGATGTAACTAAGGTGTGGGTTCTGAGAGTTGAAATGGCATCAATGATAAGTCATGCAATGTTTATTAC
>NC_069008.1:4324391-4335245 GCF_001194135.2 Octopus bimaculoides
ATATATATAATGGCTGCTTCCTTGTTCTCAAATATAAGGTGATAATGCCAGTAGATGAAGCATTTTTTATGCATGATGCTTTTTGAAGTGAGGAAAGGTGTTGCACACAATCAATCCCACTCTCTGAACAACAACAAATACACCATAAAAAACTAGTCAACATCATTGGCTGCCATCAAGGCATCAGTTTTACATGAAGAGCTTTCCTTCTCCTAGAGTGATGTCCTGACAAGTACTAGGGGGTTCACTCTCTCCTTACATTCTCATTGTTGTCATTGTTGTACCTGCCTTTTTTTGAAAACATGTCGATCCTCTGCCCCGCCATTGTGTTTTCTGCACAAAAGTCACCAGTTTCTCGATGATGGCTGCAGGAAACACTGCTGTCCGTGAGACACAACAGGACCAAAGTATCTCTCATATATGTATATACGCATGCATTTAAATAGGCTGCAGGAACTAACACTGTCTATGAGAAATAGTAGGACCAAGGTATTTCTCATGGCCAGTAGTAATTCCCTTAGATTGTATGTAAGTTTACATACGTGCATGCATACATACACATCCATATATGTATCTATGCACATACACATATATGAACACACAGGTGCAAAACAAGGTCGAGAAAATAGTACTAGATACCCAAAGGTAGAGTATATTTCTTTTCCATTACAATCTCTTGCCTTTTTATCCAATTGTATTGTGTTATTTCGAAAAGTGGTTGCCCAATCAGCTTTCAGTGTTTATTCGATGAGTTGGTAGCCATGAACACTTACAAATATTTCTAAATTATTATATTATTCTCGTTTCTCACACTTGTCTGATGGGGTGGGGGGAATGGCTGCATGAAATTAAGTAACACAATATCAGACCCGAAACTTTATAAACAGCTTGTATTATATCCTTACTATGGGATAAGTGTGCATTCTGTGCAGTATTCTTCTGCTACAAAGCACCACTTGCACAATATGTATTTTATGCCTCTGCTACCCAATGCTATAGTACAATCTGCATTCTACACAATTTCTATAACACAACCCACATGACATGTACTACACCCAATCAACACCCTTTATGAAAATACAACCTATGTAACTTGTATTCTATATAATTGCTTCTCAATACTATAATGCAGTTTAAAATTATTAATTATGACAAATTTCTTTTTAAAATAATAATAGTAATAGTAATTATATAATAAATTATAATCTTAATAATAATAATGATATAAAATAATACAAATGATATAAAAATAATAATAATAATATAATATAAAATAATGATATAAAATAATATAAAAATAATAATAATAATATAGTTAATATAAAATAATAATAATATAAATGATATAAAAATAAAAATAAGTAATATGAAAATAATAATAATATAAATAATAAAAAGTAATAACAATAATATTCCTTTCTGCTATAGGCACAAGGCCTGAAATTTTGGGAAAGGGGGAGCTAGTCGATTACATCGATCCCAGTGTGTAACTGGTACTTTATTTCATCGATCCCAAAAGGATGAAAGGCAAAGTTGACTTCAGTGGAATTTGAACTCAGAACATAAGGATGGGTGAAAATGCCGTTATGTTAACAATTCTGCCACCTTGAATATTAATAACGATAATTATAAAAATTTAGAATAATAATAATAATCTTTTCTACTACAGGCACAAGGCCAGAGATTTGGTGGGGTGGGGTTAGTCACTTTCATTGACCCCAGTACTTGACTAGTACTTATTTTATTCATCCCCCAAAAGGATGAAAGGCATAGTCTACCTCGGCAGAGTTTGAACCGAGAACAAAGAGATGTATGGAATGCCACTAAGCGTTTTGCCTGGCATGCAAGCAATTCTGCCAACTCACTGCCCTAATAATAATAATAATAATATAAACATAACATAATATAACATACAGAAAATTGCACTACTGGGTACTGCACACATTCTACGCAAAACACTTTCAATACAGTAAACATAAGAGCACCACAGCAAACCACAGCACATACCCAAGGCGCACAGAGCTGCGCTCGGTAGTGAAGTGAAAGTACGTTATAAAAATAAAACTACTGAATAATAATAATAATAATCTTTTCTGATATAGGCACAAAGTCCGAAATTTGCAGTGGGGGTGGGGTAAGTTGATGAAATCAAACTTGTATGCTGGAAAATACATTATCATTTAATCATCAATATATTCTTACGATTGAATTGATGCTGTTGTATTTGTTTGTTTATCTATATATATTTTATTTTATTTATTTATTCAGGACAATGAACAAAAATGAACTTGATATTTCGTATGTAACTTCAAGAATGATCGGTAAGTTGTGACCCCAGATTTAATTATGGTAGTTGTTGATAATGATTGTGTATTTACCCTGATTATATACGTGCCCTTGTGGTCACTTCTTGGGGTGATTTGTTTGGCCTGGCTCTGAAGAGTATTTATTTTTTAACACAATACACCTATAAAGGGATTTTTTTTCTTTCCCTGGACAAAAACCACTGCTTCTGGCTTCTCAACTACACCCACATGTTAAATATGATACCTTGGTAAATTATTTATTTACTAACTGGCCCCTTGCCCTCAAAAATGATGGCTTATTGTAGTATTTTATTTATAAATATAGGTGCAGGAGTGGCTGTGTGGTAAGTAGCTTGCTTACCAACCACATGGTTCCGGGTTCAGTCCCACTGCGTGGCACCTTGGGCAAGTGTCTTCTACTATAGCCTCAGGCCGACCAAAGCCTTGTGAGTGGATTTGGTAGACGGAAACTGAAAGAGTCCCGTCGTATATATGTATATGTGTATATATATATATATATGTTTATATATATATATATATATATATATATATATATATATATGTATGTGTGTATATGTTTGTGTGTCTGTGTTTGTCCCCCCAACATTGCTTGACAACCAAAACTGGTGTGTTTATGTCCCCGTAACTTAGCGGTTTGGCAAAAGAGACCAATAGAATAAGTACTAGACTTTTTACATACCCACCGACACGGGGGAATCACAACTACAATTCCCATCTGATTTTGATGTACTTGACTCAATAGGTTCCCTCTTCATTGTATATATATATATATAAACTTTAACCCCCAAAATTCTATATCGACTCTGGTTGAGACATCTGGTCTAGATTACTGCATGGTTGATCTCCTTTTCTGTTTGCTTCCAGTTATGTCATTCCCAGCTGAAGGAGTGGAATCAGCCTTTAAGAACCACATCGATGATGTCCGCTGTCTGCTGGACTCCAAACACCGTGGACAATATAGTGTATACAACCTTACTCAGAGAAATTATCGTGCTATCAAATTTGAAAATAGAGTGAGTAGTGGCTTTCATTCTTTAACCTTTGTAATGTGTGTGTGTGTGTAGTTGTCTAAGAGTCCATAAGTCACAAAAATATATGCGCTTGTATATTTGTCAGTGTAGTAAGTATATTAATCAAAATGTAAAGTGTTATAGAGCCATTTCAGCCTGTCTTACCAATTGGTTTCACACTGGTTATTAGGTAACAGGGTGACTGTCTAAAACTGTATACTCTTCAGCGATTTTTTTTTCTGCTATATTTGTATATGTTTTTCCATACCTAATACCTATCATCTCTGACGAGGTCATGGTTTTACACAGCCAACCTGTTAATATCTGGTTATCTAATGCCCAGTGCAAAACTGATTGGTAAGATCAGCTGAAATGAATCTATAATACTGTATACTTTTATATATATATATATATATATATATATATATATATATCAAATGGATGTCTTATAAAACTATTCCAACATACAATAAGTCATACCAATAATCCAACATACCTCCATTATCAGCTGCCCCATGGATATCACTATGGTTTCGACATCTGGGCAGTACCATGCACAAGCATGGCTGTGTGGTTAAGAAGTGTGCTTTCCAATCATGTGGTTTCAGGTTCTGTCCCACAGTGTGGTACAAGTGCAGATACACAAACACACACACACACACGCACACATATATTAATGTTTGTTTTTATGTTCAGTACTAATAAAAACAATTTTGCATTAATCTGATTGGTTACTCTATACTTTTGTAGAATATGAATTTATTATTCTTAGAGAAAAATTTTGTTGAAAGTGACTTCGAAGTTTCAGTCAGCTAAGCCATTGTGCCACATAAGAGGCACCTGTGCCATTGCCACATTTAAAGCACTTGTGCTGGTGCCTCGTAAAAATAGCACCCAGTACACTCTGCATAGTGGTGGACATTAAGAAGGGCATCCAGCCATGGAAACGATGCCAAAACAGACAACCAAAGCTCTTGTCAACCCATCCAACCCATGCCAGCATGGAAAACAGATGTTAAATAATAATAATAATAATGATGATGATGATGATGATAATATATTTGTCTTTTGCAGGTCTTAGAATTAGGTTGGTCTCATAAACGAGTCCCATCACTAGCAAGTATTTTCACTCTGTGCAAAAGCCTTTACCACTGGCTACGGAAAAACCCTAAAAATATCTGTGTTATTCATTGCCTTGTAAGTAGTATATCATTTTGTTAATCCAATTTTAATCAGTTTCCATTGATCATTAATTTGTCATTCTACCCTTTGTTTTCTTTTTATATTTTCTTTTCTTCAATGTCATGAAAAATGTTCAATCCTTCAACATTCAGATTACTTTGTCAAATGTGATGTTTATTTATTTATTCACATCCATACACACAGGCTTGTCATTTACGGGTGCTGGTGCACCATGAAATGCACTCTTGCCGGTGCCACATAAAAAATGCACTCGTGCCAGTGCCACATGACATGCACTCATGCCGGTGCCACATAAAATGCATTCATGCCAGTACCATGTAAAATGCACTCGTGCCAGTACCATGTAGAATGCAGTCGTGCCAGTACCATGTGAAATGAACTCGTGCTGGTGCCACATAAAATGCACTTGTGCTGGTGCCCCATAAAAATGCACTCATGCCAGTGTCGCATTAAAATGCACTTGTACCAGTGCCACATAAAATGCACTCGTGCCTGTGCTGCATAAAATGCACTTTTGCTGGTGCCACATAAAATGCACTTGTGTTGGTGCCCCATAAAAATACACTCGTGCCACATCAAATGCACTCATACCTGTGCCATATAAAATGCACTCGTGCTAGTGTCACATGAAATGCACTTGTGCCAGTGCCACATGAGATGCACTCGTGCCAGTTCCTCGTGCCAATTTTTTGCTGGTTATTGCCCTCCATAATTCATCTGCTATTGTCATTTATAATTTACTGATCTCCATAATTTTCCTGTTACTGTCCTCCATAATTTACCATGTTACTGTCTTCCATAATTTATTGTTTTCCATAATTTACTGTCACTTATTATCCTCTGTAATTTTACAATTTGTTACTGCTTTCCATAATCTACCCATTAACACTGTCATCCATAATTTATCTGTCATTGTCAACAATAATTTACCATCTGTTCCTATCTTCGATAATTTGCCTGTCATTGTCTTCCATAGTATACCTTCTGCTATTGTCTTCCATAATTTATTGTCTGTTACTGTCTTCCATAATTTGTCATTGTCAACAATAATTTACAATCTCTTACTGTCTTCCATAATTTGTCTATCATTGTCTTCCATAATTTACCGTCTCTTACTGTCTTCCATAGTTTGTCTGTCGTTGTCCTCCATAATTTACCATTTGTTACTGTCCTCCATAATTTGTGTTATTGCCTTCCATAATTTCTGTTATCATCTTCCATAATTTCTTAGTTACTGACCTCTATAACCCTACCGCCTCTCACTGACCCCTGTACTTCTACGTTCTGTTACCTCTATTCTTCTGACAGGATGGCAAAAGTGTGTCTGCGACAGCTGTGTGCTGCTTCCTTGTGTTTTGTGGAGTCTGTAAGACTGTTGATGAAGCCGTTTACTTGTTCGCTTCCAGACGGGTCAATCCACATACGTCAGCCTCGCAGCGAAGGTGAATGCTACTTGCACTATTATTATTATTATTATTATTATTATTATTATCGTTATTATTAGTTATTATTATTATTATAATTATTAAGATGGTGAGCTGACAGAATCGTTAGCACGCCGGGCGAAATGCTTAGCGGTATTTCGCCTGCCGTTACGTTCTGAGTTCAAATTCCGCCGAGGTCGTCTTTGCCTTTCATCCTTTCGGGGTCGATAAATTAAGTACCAGTTACGCACTGGGGTCAATCTAATTGACTGGGCCCCCCCCCTCTCCCCAAAATTTCAGGCCTTGTACCTAGAGTAGAAGATTAATGTTGTTGTTATTATTATTAATCATTATTGTTGTTGTTACGATTATTAAGGTGGTGAGCTGGCAGAATCGTTAGCATGCCAGGCAAAATGCTTAGCGGTATTTCGTCTGTCTTTACGTTCTGAGTTCAAATTCCACCAAGTTCAACCTTACCTTTTATCCTTTCAGGGTCGATAAATTAAGTACCACTTGCGTACTGGGATCGATCTCATCGACTGGTCCCCTCCCCCCAAATTTCAGGCCTTGTGCCTTGAGTAGAAAGGATTATTTTTGTTATCATCGTGGCAGTAAACTGGTGGGATCTGAGTTCAAATGCTGTTGAGGTCAGCTTTGCCTTTCATCTTTTCACTATAAAATATGTACCAGTTTGGAGATTGGGGTTGATGTAATCACTTAGCCTCACATCCCCCAAAACTTCAGGCCTTAAGGGGTTGGCATTAGGAAGGGCATTCTGCTATATAAAGCGTGTCAAAACAGACCATAGGGCATGGTGCAGGCCTCCGCTTAGCCAACCAACCCCATGCTGCCACGTAAAAAGCACCCAATACACTCTGTAAAGGGGTTGTCATTAGGAAGGGCATCTGTCTTAGAAAGCATGACGAGAGACCATAGAGATTGGTGCAGTCCTCTTGGCTTGCCAGTTCCTGTTAAACCATCCAGCTCATGTGAGCATGGAGAACAGACGTTAAATAATAAGTATAAGAGAGTATTGTAGTTCGCTTGAAGCATTGTGTATTGTTTGTAAAGAATAAAAAGTTTAGGAAGGTATAACAATGCAATATAGAACAAAAAATGGACTGTATACCTGTTGTAACTTGGTAAATTGTAGTCCGATGATATTTCGGAATTAGAATTCCTTCTTCAGATCTTATTAGCTGGAGCCTCTGCTATAATAAGATCTGAAGAAGGAATTCTAATTCCGAAATATCATCGGACTACAGTTTACCAAGTTACAACAGGTATACAGTTCATTTTTTGTTCTATATTGCATTGTTATACCTTCCTAAACTTTTTATTCTTTACAATAAGTATAATGTGAGGGTGGCAATATGAACCCACACAATTTTCGGATCATAAACCGAATGCTATAACCCTTAGGGGGCACAGTGTTGTTGCTCTATTTTTATGTACATCTGTTTTTTTTTTTATTACTATTTCTCTATCTCACTGTCTCGCTCTTTTGCTCTCATCTTTCTAGATACATCCAATACATGGTCGACATTATACACAACCCATCCTTAACCCCTCACAACAAACCCATCCTGTTGGTCTCACTAACAATGTCACCAATTCCTCTCTTCAACAAGACCAAGTAAGTAACAGCATACTGCTTCTCTTTTTCTTTCCCCTTTTTGTATTCTTTATTTATTTGCAGCATTCTTATACTTTTTGCAGATTGTGTATATCAGGGGTTGGCAAAGTGGTCACTACTGACCAGTGGTTTGCTCGTAGATAAAATTAGTCGGGGTGCTGCTTCAGAAAACTTTTAGCCATTGTTTTAATGTTGTGTAAAAGGAAACAAAACATATAAAAAGAATATTTATTCATAATCATGATCTGTTCGTGTGTTTAATTTGTTCACTGAATACCACTGCGAATACCCCCCCCCCTTGTTTTTCAAAAATCCCTCCTAAATCACAAAATAAGAGGGGCAAAATCTATTCTATTTTTCAATCCAGCTGGCAGAAACGTTAGCACGCCGGGCGAAATGCTTAGCGGTATTTCGTCTCTCTTTACGTTCTGAGTTCAAATTCCACCAAGGTCGACTTTGCTTTTCATCCTTTCGGGGTGGATAAATTATGTACCAGTTGCATATTGGGGTCGATCAAATCGACCGGCCCCCTCCCCTAGAGTTAGAAAAGAATATTCCGCTGTACAATTTCTACAGCGATGCATTGCAAAATCAGTCTAATTGTAGTAGACAAAACTTCCTTACAATATTTAGTTATCTCCCTTTAAGATTTCGAATTCAAATTCTGCTATGAGTTATGTCCCTTGATATCATTCAATACAGTAGTGGGACTCCTATTTTAGCTGCCAGAAATCTCAGAATCCTGTGCAGTATGATGTACCGTTTTGAGCAAACAGACTCTACTATTGAAGTTGGTTGATTTGCATACGGTATGTTAAAAATAGCTTCAAGCTGGTTGATAAAGATTAAACATATTCTTTCAGCTTTAGAAGTATATTAATTTGTGTCTGTATCCGTTAGATATAATCATTTTATTTACTATGTCCGGCGGTATCGGCCTTTAGCTTTCCCTTGAATAACACCGATGGCGTGCAGAGGGGAGTCTGGGTATGCATGGGTGAAATGCTGGTCTTCCGTAAACAAACCTCGCCCGGACTTGTGTCTTGCAGGGGAACTTTCTACTTGCAGTCTCACGGCCATTCCTGACCGAAGGGGGCCTCCACCCTATGTTCATATAATGGAGTGGAGAGAGGAATCCGGTATGCATGGCTGACTGCTGGTCTTCCATCAACAACCATGCTCAGACGTGTACCTTGGAAGGGAACTTTCTAGGTGCAATCCCATGGCCATTCATGACAGTAGGGAGTCTTTACCTGTTACACTGTGTACATAAAATGGAGTGCAGGTGGTGCTGGTATGCATGGGTGACTTCTGGTCTTCCATAAACAACCTTGCCCAGACTTGTGCTTTGGAGGGGTAACTTTCTTGGTGTAGTCCCATGATCATTAATGACCAAAGGGAGTCTTTAGTACTCACTCTTAGAAAATTGCAGGCCTTGTGCCAAAATGTGAATCCAGCCTATGATGTGGTAAGCATGATGGACTAAAATACTTTGTGACATTTCCTCTGGTTATTTACATTCTAAGTTTAAATTTACCCTTCATCCTTTTAGGGTTGTTAAAATAAGTACCAGCAGAGGCTGGTGTTGACGTATTTAATTTACCCGCTCCCCAGTAATTGCTGACTTTGTGCCAAAATTTGAAACCGTTATTTACATCACATGTCTTTCTCTTTTTCAGGACCGGATGTCGACCATTTGCTGAAGTTTTTCTCGGAGAAGACAGAATATTGACTACTTCGCAAGAATACGAGCGGATGAGGTGAGGCTTCCATGGGAAATGCTCTTCTTTTTTCACTCCAAATACCTCTATCCCAAGTAGTTTAATTCAAGTGTGTTTGTGTGTCCCCACCCCCTGTCACTGCTTAACAACTGGTGTTGGTTTCTTGAAGTCCCAGCCAATGTACTTAATGACAACAAGACTCAGGCATGGCTGTGTGGTATGAAGTTTGCTTCCTAACCTTGTGGTCTTGGGTTCAGTCCAACTGTGTAGCACCTTGGGCAAATGTTTTCTATGTATATAATTATATACATAGCTGTATATAAATATGCACATCATAACATTATATCTACATACAAACGTGTGTGTATATGTACATACATACACACACACACACACATATATATATATATATATATATATATATATATATATATATATATAATGTCTGCATATTCATCTGTGTGTATTTGCAGTTTTTGTAGGTGTATGTATATATTAGTGTGAATTTGTGTATGTTTGTATATGCATATAGGTATGTATATGTGTATATATATTTCCTTATGTGTATACATGAATAATTAATACGTGTGTGTGTGTGTGTGTTAAACTTTGCACAGATGTCTGTATCTTGCTTTACATATGAATCTATGCACATATTTATGTCTGCTATGTATGTATATTTATGTATATATACACTTGTGTACCTTATAAATTAACGCTACTTTCGTCAGAGCCATTTCTGGTTATGTATATTTAATGTTGAATAAATACAATAATGGTTTCGAATTTTTGCCACAAGGGCAGCTTGGGAGAGGTGGGAGATGAGTCGATTACATCGATCCCTGTGTTCAACTGGTACTTAGTTTATCAACCCCCAAAAGGATTAAAGGCAAAGTGGACCCCGGCAGAATTTGAACTCAGGTCAGAGCGACACGCAAAGTAACGCTAAGCATTTCGTCCAGCATGCTAACAATTCTGCCAGCTTTGGTAGGATAAATATAATAATAATAATAATAATAATAATTCTTGGATGGAATTTATAAACATTTAATGCATTGCTATTTATTTTATTCACAAATTCCATTGTTTTGTTTGTTTCCAGGGGTTTTTCAATAGAAGAATACAAACTGACGATTTCTTTAAATATATCGGCTGTGGGAGATGTCACCATTGCGGTATACCATGCGAGGTCAACATTTGGGGGAAAAGTGCAGGGCAAGGTGAGACAATGCTTATTTTATTAAATTTTAAATTCACATAAATTCACAAGCACCAACCACATGGTTCCGGGTTCTGTCCCACTGCGTGGCACATTGGGCAAGTGTCTTCTGCTATAGCCTCGGGCCGACCAAAGCCTTGTGAGTGGATTTGGTAGAAGGAAACTGAAAGAAGCCCATCGTATATATATATATATATATATATATATATGTATGTGTGTGTATATGTTTGTGTGTCTGTGTTTGTCCCCCCACCATCGCTTGACAACCGATGGTGGTGTATTTACGTCCCCGTAACTTAGCGGTTCGGCAAAAG
>NC_069008.1:4335467-4336053 GCF_001194135.2 Octopus bimaculoides
TCTATATTTAAGAGATGAGGAATCTATTTCCATTATTTACATTTGACGGATATTTGTCCTCATCTTTTTTGTTGTTAACACAACGTTTTGGCTGATCTACCCTCCAGCCTTCATCAGGTGTCTTGGGGAAATTTCGAACTTGGGTTCTCATTCCTAAGGTATTTTTCAATGTTATTATTATCATTCAGGTCACTGCTTGGAATTGAACTCGGAATCTTGGGGTTAGTAGCCCACGCTCTCAACTACACCATATGCCCATGGGCATATGGCATAGTGGTTTACATAAGACTGTTAGGTGTGATTTCAAAGAGATTTGACTGCTATGTTTTGCAGAAGTAATGTCGTGGTTATAAATACAAGTAACCCTATGTTTTTCCTTTTTATTAATTTTTCAGATCACATCCATGAAAATGTTTCAGCTCCAGTTTCACACAGGAATGATTAACCCTGATGCTGAGAGTTTAAAATATACATTGTAAGTGGTTTTACATGTACACACACACATACATACATACACACATACATACATACATACATACACACATATTAAAAAAAATATTTTTAAAAAAATAGTAAAATTAACCAT
>NC_069008.1:4336063-4336540 GCF_001194135.2 Octopus bimaculoides
GCACCTATGGCGGTGGGCAACTTTGTATAGAGTTCTGAGGATTATGGTTCCATTACAAATCAGGCTGAAGAGAAATAGACAGTCGGTAAGATTGTTAAATTTTGAAACCGGTCCCTGTTTAATAATGATTTTTTTCGGTGATTTTAAATGTCTTGCCCGCTTACGTTTTGGTATTCCGCTATATTTCATGTTGAGAACAATTTAGGTTTTAATAGACACAAGATGTGATCTATTTCTAGTACATTGAATGTCCACGTTAGTGGTCAACGTTATATATAAAAATGTACATACACACATATATAGACATGGCTGTGTGGTAAGAAGTTTGCCTCCCAATCACATGGTTCCGGGTTTAGTCCCACTGCATGGCAGTCTCGGGCTGACCAAAGCCTTGTGAGTGCATTAGGTAGATGGAAACTGAAAGAAGCTTATCGTGTATATATATATATATATATATATATAAAAACAAATAGTAAA
>NC_069008.1:4336550-4339189 GCF_001194135.2 Octopus bimaculoides
TATATATATATAAAAACAAATAGTAAATGAGTATATGCATATATACGTACAGGTATGTGCATACCTACATCCACCTGTATGTATAGGTGCATATCTGGGTACAGGACATTGCAAACAAAACATAGACAAGAAAATAATGATAATCAGAGTACAGAATACACACAAGCCACAGAGAACATTTTCCTTCATCAGCTACCCCCATTTTAACACCGGCGTTTCGATGAGCTGTATATATATATATATATATATATATAAAAACAGTTTGATTCAAACTCCTTGGTACATTGAGTTTCAAGGAGGACGATGATCTTCAGCCATTGGAAGTTTAGCGTCCTGCTTGAAACTCAGAGTATCAAGGAGTTTGAATCAAACTGTTTTAATCCATACATGTAACTCCCAATAAATGTGTTGAGTGACCTTCTTTCGTTTGTCTACTCACTTGTGTGTGTATGTATATATATATATATATATATATATATATACACACACACAATCATCATCATCGTTTAACGTCTGTTTTCCATGCTGGCATGGGTTGGGCGGTTTGACTGAGGACTCGTGAGCCAGAGGCTGCACATACAAATACATACATCTAAAGCAGGTGTTCAAAATCCTTTTTTTTTATCTATGGACCCCTTTGATTACTATTTTCTTCTGGTGGATCCCTATAGCCACTCAATGTTTAAAAATCAGTTGTATTGAAACGTCTTCCAAAATTCCTATTTTGTTTGCCACACATTAATTTGTGTAAGTTGAACTATGTCAAATGTTAGAGAAAGAAACCTTTCTGTTTCTTGCAATACTTGCCAATGCATACATCTAAAGCAAAATCTTATCAGGAGCCCTTAAAATAATACTATGGATCCCCAATTTACCATTTTGTTGCGTGTATCCCCAAAAATTTTATATGGACCCCAGTTGAGAGCCACTGCTATAAATAATAGCATGTACATACTGGGTTAAGAAACCCTTTGGTTTAAAATAGTCATAGGCTATCCAGGGACACAAACCCACATCTCCAGTAAACATGGTTTTTTTTTTTTTAATTTTTCTCAAATTCTTGTACTTTCACTTTTGATTTCTTTGTTTTCTTAATTCTTTCTGTCTTTCTTTACTGTCCAGCACTGATCTGGATCATATTGAGTCTCCGGAGAAGCTGCCAGAACTGTTCAAAGCTGTACTAGAAATCAATGTAAGCCCCAATGACAGGCCACAGACTGACCACATGCTGCCGTGGGAGAACTTCAATGTTAAGTCAGTCAACCCCAAAATCCTGTTCTCTTCTGAGGAGGAGACGGAAAGGGTACAGTCGGAACTTGGTAAGTTGAAGAAATGTCTCTGTGCTTTTATATGTTGTATGTATGTACAGGCTGGGGTGGTAAGCAGCAGAACCGGAGGCAGACCTCGGTTTGTGTGGATGGATGGAATGAGGAAAGCTTTGGTGGTTAGAGGTGTTGGAGAGAGAGAGACAAGAGAGCTTATTAATGACAGGAAAGCTTGGAGAGTGTTTGTAGACGGATGAGTGAATGTGGATGGATGAGTGACTGTGGACAGATGTTGCTCAAAGGAGTACAGAACCAGCCTGATGTGGCAGGGGTAAGCCAGCATATGCTGTCGAGCCCCACTGCTAATATCAGGGGTTGCATTCTTTGCCTTGACCCAAGCATAGAACGGGGCTTGCCTCTTTGAGCTGGGAAATGAATGGAATGCCTGGTGTGTGTGTCTTGTTGTGGCCACCCCCTCCTAAAAAAAAATGAGGAATACATTTGACGGATATTTGTACTCATCTTGTTTGTTGTTAACACGACATTTCGGCTGATATACCCTCCAACCTTCATCAGGTGTCTTGGGGAAATTTCGAACCTGGGTTCTCATTCCTAAGGTATTTTTCGATATTATTATTATTATTATTATTATTATTATTATTATTATTATTATTATATGGTGTAGTGGTTAAGAGTGCGGGCTACTAACCCCAAGAGTTCGATTCCAGGCAATGACCTGAATAATGATAATAATAATAATAATAATAATATCAAAAAATACCTTAGGAATGAGAATCCATGTTCGAAATTTCCCCAAGACACCTGATGAAGGTTGGAGGGTATATCAGCCAAAACGTTGTGTTAACAAACAAGATGAGGACAAATATCCGTCAAATGTAAATAATGTAAATAATTTCTTTTGTTGTTCAGTACACACACACACACACACACATATATACTGTATATAAAATCTCTAATCCTGTTTATGTTTCCGTTGCAGAGTCAGCGGAGAAGGCCAGTTTGAACTCCCATCAAGGCTCTTCAGAGCACATTAACGACAGCCCGAGCAGGTCTTCAGGCAAGGAGTCACCTTACATGAGTCCACAGCTGAGGCAGAAGAAAATGTCGGCAGCAAACAATTCTGGGAAGGCAGTTGGCAAGAGCCAGTTCTTTGACAGCCTGAGCTGGCAGCAGGGAGATGGCCAAGGGAGACAGGGTGCGCCGGGTGTTGGCGGTGGGGCTGCCGTTGGTGCCACAGCTGGCCCTGCCAGGCCTCCGGGTGAGTCGGCCGAGAGTCTGCTGGAAGATATTGAGAGTACAGAGGACGATGAGGATGATTTTGCTTCCCTCTCGCACCACGGTCGCGCTCGACCG
>NC_069008.1:4342146-4342957 GCF_001194135.2 Octopus bimaculoides
TATATATATATATATATATATATATATATATATATATTTATATAGTATAGGACAATCCGGAAGTTGTCATAATAGCATCTATCGTCAAAAATAGCCGATGCAAATGCCTCAAAGCTTTTAGCTCCAGCATTTGAAACTCTGAGTTCTATTATTACAACTTAAATATTTATTTTTTGTCTTGCAAGTACTAGGGGACCCTGTCAGTACTTGTGCTACTGCTGAGTAGTTGGTATTAGGAAGGGCATCCAGCTGTAAAAATCCTGCCAAATCAGTTACAGAAGTCTGGTGCAGGCTTCTGTCAAACTGTCCCATGCCAGCATAGAGGGAGGATGTTAAACAGTGATGATGATGATGGTGATATATATGAGTGTATGTATGTGTTTTTATTTCTGTATGTCTCTCTCTATATATATATATTTATATATGTGTGTGTGTGTATAAAATATTGTTTTACAGGTAACTTAACCTCAATGAAATCACCTGGAAGCACCAGTAATCTATCTGCAACTTCACCTGCTGCGCCATCCTGGCAACAACCCAGCCCACAACAGCCTAAGACCGCATTCGGTGGGCTTTATTCAGGTATGTACACACACACACACACACACACACACACACATACACATACAATAGACCAGCAGTCGCCCATGCATACCAGCCTCCCGTCTCCATGCCATCATATGTACATAGGATAAAGGGTAAAGACCCCCTTTCAGTCATGAATGACTGTGAGATTGCCCCCTAGAAAGTTTGCTTCCGAGGCACAAGTCCAGCAAGGTTGTTTATGGAAGACCAGCAGTCACCCATTCAT
>NC_069008.1:4343538-4345765 GCF_001194135.2 Octopus bimaculoides
GTATGATAGATGTATTTGTTTTGGCAGGTGCTGGTTCATCGACTGGTGCCCCAGGCTGGCAACAGGCACCAAACAACCAGGTGCCATCGTCTCCCAAGAAACAACAAACCCAACCAGCCACAGGTGCGACAGCAGCGACACACAAAGCAGCTTTTGGACCTGGTTCCGGTCCTGGCCCGAGTGTTATTGGAAGCAGAGATGATAGAGGGACACGCAAGCCTTTTGGTAAGTTTCTTTGCTGGAGGGAGAGTGTAGAGTGACTTCTCTCTCTCTCGCTCTCTCTCTCTCTCTCTCTCTCTCTGTCTGTCTGTCTGTCTGTCCATGTCTTCTCTATATATGTTCATTCGTTTCTATGTTTTATATGTTTGTCTCTGTATATGTTTATTTGTCTGCCTTCCTGTATCGGATTATCTCCCTCAGTCTCTCTTCTTGTATCTGTCAGTCTCCCTATCTCTGTCTTTCTCTCTGTGTCTGTCTGTCTGTCTCTCTGTGTGTCTGTCTGTCTGTCTCTCTGTGTCTGTCTGTCTGTCTCTCTGTGTCTGTCATTCTGTGTCTGTCAGTCTCCCTATCTCTGTTGGTCTCTCTGTCTCTCTCCCCGTGTTCATCTGTCTACCTCTCACTGCCTGTCTCTGTATGTCCAACTGTCTCAATATGTCCATATTTCCACCTATTTCTATGTATCCATCTGTCTCCAAATGTTTGCTAAACACCTGTAACCATTTGCCTTGAATGATTATGAGTGACGACTATAAATGCCATTAAAACTATTTGTAGTGATTGCTACTGAAGATGTTTGCTCCTCTGTCTGCTAGCATTAAACATTTGCTGTGAACACCAGCATTGAGCATTTGCTGTAAATGCTGTTGGGTGTGTTTACTGCAAATGTTTATTTCTGATATACATCAGCATGATTACCTGTCCATTATTTACATTTGACGGATATTTGTCCTCATCTTGTTTGTTGTTAACACGTTTCACCTGATATACCCTTCGTTCTTCATCAGGTGTCTTGGGGAAATTTCGAATCTGGGTTCTCGTTCCTAAGGTATTTTTCGATGTAATCATTATTATTATTATTATTATTATTATTATTCAAGTCACTGCCTGGAATCGAACTTGGAATCTTGGGGTTAGTAGTCCATGCTCTTAACCACTACGCCATATTCCTACGGGCATATAGCGTAGTGGTTAAGAGCATGGACTACTAACCCAAAGATTCTGAATTCGATTCCAGGCAGGGACCTGAATAATGATAATAATAATAATAATAATAATAATAATAACATCAAAAAATACCTTAGGAATGAGAACCCAGGTTCAAAATTTCCCCAAGACACCTGACGAAGGCTGGAGGGTATATCAGCCGAAACGTTGTGTTAACAACAAACAAGATGAGGACAAATATCCATCAATTGTAAACAATGTAAATAATGTACCTAATTCCTCATCTTTTAAATATGTATTTTCTTTTTGCATGAAACCTGTGTTATTTAACAATCCCTGGAACCTTTTCATTGCAGGCCCAAAACCTAAGGTGGATACCGATACTTTTGGAGACCTTCTTGGTGGATTTAGCTCCAAGAAAGCGAATGAACCACGGACTATAGGAGAAATGAGAAAAGACATTTTAGCTAAGGAAATGGACCCAGATAAACTGAAGGTAAGAATCTGTGTTGTTGTCATCTTTGTACATTTGAAATAATCCTTTAATGTACAGGGTGTCCACAAAGTCTGGGTACATAGGGATTAACACATACTTTGATGCAGCTTGGCACCAGTGACATCACAATTCAGTTGAGTAAACTGGAGCAATGTGAAATATAGTGTCAAGAACATGACACGTAGCATTGTCTAGCTTGTCTGGGAATCAAACTCACGGCCTCATGACTGTAAGCCCAACGCTCCAACCACTGAACCATGCACTTTCATATATATATATATATATATATATATGGTGGCACTCCATAAGTTATGATGTCGAGGGTTCCAGTTGATCCGATCAACGGAACAGCCTGCTCGTGAAATTAACGTGCAAGTGGCTGAGCACTCCACAGACACGTGTACCCTTAACGTAGTTCTCGGGGAGATTCAGCGTGACACAGAGTGTGACAAGGCTGACCCTTTGAAATTAATTTTTTGTGGATTATTTTTTCTTGTGAATTATTTGCTCCATATCGATATATATATATATATATATCATCATCATCATCATCATCGTTTAACATCC
>NC_069008.1:4346013-4347118 GCF_001194135.2 Octopus bimaculoides
CAGAGAGTGTAGTGGGTGCTTTTACGTGTCACCCGCACGAAGGCCAGTCACGCAGTACTGGCAACGGCCACACTCAAAATGGTGTATTTTATGTGCCACCCGCACAAGAGCCAGTCCAGGGGCACTGGCAACGATCTTGCTCGAAAATCCTTACACATGTCACGGGCACAAGTGCCAGAAAGGCGTCGCTGGGCACAGGTGCTATCCCGATTTCGCTTGCCCCAATAAGTCTTCGCAAACTGAGTTTCGTGTCGCGCACACACACACACACACACACACATGCACAATTCATGCATGCAAGCATTTATATGTGTGTTTGTGCATATATACTTACATGCACTCACATAGATATATAATTGCCACAGGCATAGCTGTATGGTAAGAAATTTGCCTTCTTGACCACAATTTCAAAGTCAGTCCCTGAAAGTGTTTTCTAGTATAACCACAAGCTGACCAAAGCCTCATGAATAGATTTGGTAGATGGAAACTGGAAGAAGCTTGTGTATATGCGTGTTTCTGTGTCTGTTACTGTCTTCTTGTTTTATTTCATGAGAGTTATATGTGAGATTCGCCACCATGCAAGCTGTATCGTTAATTTATAATCACTCAACATGTTTTGTCATGCAATCTGTGAAGAGCACGTGGTGTTACTTAAGTGCACTGCCATCTAATGTCCAGTTGCCTAATACCTAATGTGAAATTAGTTTGTAAGATCGTCTGAAATGGATCTATAATACTGTATACTTTGATTAGTATGGGAGCACCCTGACAGAGCAAATAAAAACTCAACAAGTAACATTTCACCAAGCACTAACATTCACACACATGTATACACACACACATATATGCACACACACATATATACATGCACACACATATACACATGAATATGTATACATACACACATATGCACACACACACACACATATACACACATGCATATATATGCACACACACATACATACACGCACATATACACACACGCATATGTATACATACATACACATGCATACACACACATGCATACAGACACATTCTTATGCACATGTGTGTATATATATATATATATATATACACACACACACACTCATACATACATACACAT
>NC_069008.1:4347128-4347547 GCF_001194135.2 Octopus bimaculoides
CATACACATAAACATACATATACACATACATATGCACACACACACACACACTTAGTTCATAGTTGTTATATTTGTGCTAGGTAAGTTGTGGCACTTGCTGAAATGTTACTTTTGTTGAGTTTGTACTTGCTGCATAATCAATTAATATACATATACATCATCATCATCATCATCATCGTTTAATGTCCACTTTCCATGCTAGCATGGGTTGGACGACTTGACTGAGGACTGGTGAAACCGGATGGCAACACCAGGCTCCAATCTAAATTTGGCAGAGTTTCTACAGCTGGATGCCCTTCCTAACGCCAACCATATATATATATATATATATATCATCATCATCATCATCATCATCATCATCGTTTAACGTCCGCTTTCCATGCTAGCATGGGTTGGACGATTTGACTGAGGACTGGTGG
>NC_069008.1:4348269-4349649 GCF_001194135.2 Octopus bimaculoides
TATATATATATATATATATATGTATGTATGTATGTATATATATTTACGAACAAAACAACAACAGACGAGGACAGGTGGTGTAAACAACAAAAGGATGTATTAGTTTAACGCTCGGGAATAGGGAAAGTCTTTAACGTTTCGAGCCTATGCTCTTCAACAGAAAGAAATAAGGAGAAAAACAGCGATCTATCATGGCGACTATATAAACATACACGTGTATGTGTGTATATATCTTCTTTTTTTTTTCTTTATCTTTCAGATAATGGAGTGGACCAAGGGTAAGGAACGCAACATCCGTGCACTGCTGTGTTCGCTGCACACTGTGCTTTGGGATGAAGAGGTGCGCTGGAAGGAGTGTGGGATGCATGAACTGGTCACACCTGAGCAGGTGAAGAAGGTCTACAGGAAAGCTGTTCTGTCTGTCCATCCGGACAAGGTAAGTAAAATCTTTGCTTTTGTTAACAACCTCAGTAAACTGTCCCAGTGGTTAGGGGGTAAGATGGATCGGGGGTATTTCTGCCTCGTTTTATAGTCAAACTTGTATCTTCTGCTGGAAATAAACAGGGTTAGGGTCATTGAAAAGTAACTCACTATTTTAAAATACTTAGAAATTATTTATTAATTGTAATTTTCACAGAAAATGGATATAAGAAGAAAGCTTTTGCTATGAGGTTTTATTCAAAATTCAGTATGGGCTCCAGATGTCACCACCAGCTTCTTGGGTCGCCCAGGAATTGTGTTAACTGATTTCGCGAGGAACTCTTGTGAGATGGAAGAAGACATAATTTCTTGTATTCGCTCTTCAAGTTCTTTGGTTTGGTATAGTAGACTTGTTCCTTCATCCAACCCCAAAGAAAGAAGTCACAGGATGTTAAGTTAGGACTCCTGGCTGACCACTCATGTGGACCATGACGACCTGTCCATCTCCAGGGAAAGTGGGCATTCAACCATTCGCGAATGATGAGCATTATGATTACAGATTAAATTCTCCAGCCCCCTCGCCCGGTCGATGCCAGCCCCCTCACTCTGACTGGCTCCTGTGCCAGTGGCACGTAAAGGCACCCTTCAGACATGATCTCTGCCAGCCCCCCTCTGGCTCCCGTGCCATGTAAAAGCACATCCCAGTAGCACGTAAAAGTACCATCCAAATAGTGTCGATGCCTGGCCCCTAAAAGACACTGATCTGAATGTTTAAGGGTTTCGCTTACCAACGAATTTTCTACTTCCAGCTAACAGGAACGCCACATGAAGCGCTGGCCAAATTGATATTCATGGAACTGAACGATGCCTGGGCCGAGTTTGAAGAGAAAGGAATGCAGTCATTGTATTAGAGTTTCCAAGAAGAAAGAAAAAAAAAAAACAAGAAATTGAGATGAAAAA
>NC_069008.1:4350476-4351287 GCF_001194135.2 Octopus bimaculoides
TATATATATATATATATATATATATATATATATATATATATATATATATATATATATATATATATATATGTTATATATATGTACATATGTATATATATATATATACATGTACACAGGTTCATCAGTGCATGTATGTACACAGAGCAAGCACCCGCAGAATGATCTCAGCCAAATTGCTGTTACAAACAGATCGAAAAATACACACACATACTCACACGCACACACACACACATATATACATGCATGTGTCTTATATAATGAAGATATATGTATGTATGTACTTTCTGTATGTATCTTTGAAATTAGCATGTGTGATCTCAAAGCCTCCTATTTTTCTTTTATTCTTTCGGTGTTAAGTCTCACAGTTTGGTCTATTTGAGAAACTGAAGTGGTTTTGGTCAAATACTTTTTGGGGTTTTGTTCCCGTTGTAAATGCAGAGACCGTTGTCGATCTTTAATTACAGTAAATACAGAATGCATATATCAAATATATATATGTGTATATATGCGGACCTATAGATGAAATATTTTGGCATTTTTTCCTTTATTTTTGGTAGGTTCTCATAAAGACAGAGACTTTTGTCAATCTTATTCCTTGCAGTATATATGTGAGCGTGTGTGCTATATATATATGTACACATGCACATACATACATTCACACACACACATGCATGCATATATATATACTTATGTATATATAGATTCAAGGTTGAATATGGTACTTATGCGTAGGCACCCGAATATCGTATCTCAAAAGGATAGGTGATCAAAATCAATACTTATGTATATATATATATATATATATATATAT
>NC_069008.1:4352260-4354162 GCF_001194135.2 Octopus bimaculoides
TATATATATATATATATATATGTGTGAGTGTGTTTGTTCCCCCAATATCGCTTGACAACCGATGCTGGTGTGTTTACGTCCCCGTAACTTAGTGGTTTCACTTATGAAACAAACCAGTATGCAAATTAGAAGGCAGTCAAAAGTTCACTTTAAAAGGACACAAGGTGAACGCACGAAATAAAGCAGAGTCACCAAACTTGGTTCAATACTTAGCCGAAACAAAGAATTAAATTAGAGCAATGTAGCACCTCCCCAAAAAGTATGGGATGTAAAACATAAATTACACAGTATCACAATAAAACTGAGCACAAATAAATCTGTGTTGTGACACATAATAGTCCGGAGGTTTTCGTCTCGATCTTCTTGGATGTTGACGACTGTATTGTGGAGTTTATGTCACTAAGTGGTAATGATGAGATAGCAGGTTCTTCTTCAGGAGCAGACTCGTCAATAACTTGAGGTTCTGAATCATGGAAAGAAGGCATATCTCCTAGCTCTTGGTCATCTTCCGAAGAATATCGAGGTTGCAATTGTTCTAGATGACATCTCCAAATGGGACCTCTAGGTACAACTTGAACACGAAACATTCGTGTTTCTTGTTTCTTCACAACTATAGCTGGAACCCAACGTGCATCTTGGTTTCTCGTTGGTCCAAAATACATACTGGATGTTTTAAGTACATCTCTCTCAGTCGTCCTTTTCAATTTGGATTGGGCCAAATGAGCTGGAGATGGAAGCAAGACATCAATCATCATCATCATCATCGTCGTCGTTTAACGTCTGCTTTCCATGCTGGCATGGGTTGGACGATTTGACTGAGGACTGGTGGACCAGATGGTTACACCAGGTTCCAATCTGATTTGGCAGAGTTTCTACAGCTGGATGCCCTTCCTAACGCCAACCACTCAGAGTGTAGAGGGTGCTTTTACGTGCCACCGGCACGAAGGCCTGGCAACGGTCACGCTCAAAATGGTGTATTTTATGTGCCACCCGCACAAGAGCCAGTCCAGGAGCACTGGCAACGATCTCGCTTGAAAATCTTGGTGCATAATTGACAGCTGTTGAGTAATTCACTTGGCGAGTAGCCACTAGTGGTAGGTGTTCTCCTGAACTGCATCAAGAATTCCAGCAAAGCTGCTTTAGGTGTTTTGGAAGACTTTTGTTACGCTTGCTTGAAAGTTTGAACCCAGCGCTCAGCAGCTCTGTTCGTTGAAGGGTGACAGGGAGCTCCTGTTAGATGAACAATGCTTCTCTCCTTCCAGTAGTTTTGAAATTCTTCAGAAGTAAGCAGGTGGCATTGTCAGACACGATGGTATGTGGATAGTCAAAGTGTGCAAAATCTTCCTCTAACAAATCCATTGTAGTCTTACTGGAAACGAAAGTAGTGGCATGGATACAAGGGTATTTAGTGTAAGCATCAGTGACTACTAACCAATTATGCTCCATGAAGTTGATGGCATGATTTACATGCAAACGAGACCAAGGCTTTTCGGGCATCGTCCATGGATGTATTGCTGGTTTAGGTGATGCCTTTCTGTGTTCACAGCAAGAAGTGCAGCGGCAGCAAAGATCCATGGTTTCCGCATCAATGTGTGGCCAGTGTACTGCCATCCGCGCTAATTGGTAAGTAATGCTGATTAAATCAAACAGACTATCTCATCCTCATCACCAAAACAACTGTGATGTTTTAATACAGAATTATTAACTTGGATTACATTACTCGAATGCAAACTAACAATGGAGTCAATATGTGAACAAATACATACATTATATATATATATATAGACACATGCACACACACACACACACACACACACACACACATACTCTGGTATTTGAGTACTCTTTTTTCCACCTTGTTGCACATTTTATGTGCTTACTCCGGTATATATATATATATAT
>NC_069008.1:4355072-4355874 GCF_001194135.2 Octopus bimaculoides
AAATTAACAATTAAAAGCACAATAAATGAGTATAATATAAAACAAAGTAAATATCATAAGATAAAGATAACTTGGTTATTTTCCCTAAAACTATATATTTTATATATATTTTATCTATAAAGCTCAATTTAATTTTAATTTTTTATAAATTGATTTTAATTTAGTTTTTACCTGTAATTTTGGATTTTGTCCCTAATATTATTATATATATATATATATAAAACTGATAAGAGTAGATATTAAACTTTGATCATAGCTATATATATATATATATATATATATATATATGATGAGCTTTTTTCAATTTTCAACTACCATATACACAAGATTTTGATTGGCCTGAGGTTATAATTGAAGACACTTGTCCCAGGTACCGTGCGGTGGGACTGAATCTAGAACCATGTGGTTGGGAAGCAAACTTCTTACCACGCAGCCACACCTATGCCTATATAATCATATGCACATGTATACGCACACACGCATGTACACACGCATGTACACACGCATGTACACACGCATAAGGTAATGTGTTGGCAGAACCATTAGCACGCTGGACCAAATGCCTAACAGCATTTCATCTGTCATCACATTCCGAGTTCAAATTCCACTGAGGTCATCTTTACCTTTTGTCATTTTGGGGTCGGTAAAATAAGTGCCAGTTAAACACTGGAGTCAATTTAATCAATGTAGGCCCTCCCTTGGGCCTGCTGGCCTTGTGCCAAAATCTGAAACAAATTCACACACAATTATATATATATATATATATATGGATGTGTTTGTATATATACACATATATATATGG
>NC_069008.1:4356146-4359562 GCF_001194135.2 Octopus bimaculoides
ATATATATATATATATATATATATATATATATATATATAGACATGCACACTCACACACACACACCAATTATATCCATCTATATATTTGTGTGTGGATATATGTGCGTGCAATAGTAGGGTGTGATTTAAGGGGGATTTGGCTGATATTTCTAACACACACAAGTGTGTGTGTGTGTGTGTCTACATGTGTGGATGTATCATTAACCTCTTCGTTACTATAACAGTATTAATTATATATCTTTGTTGACCCTGTACGAAAAAAACATGAATCTGACCCATATTCGAATACTGTTCAGATATCTGGGCCGGTTGTTTCTGCAATACATATACAACAAATATCCTAGACCATATCCTGAAATAAGGTCATCCAGCTTATTGACAAATACTTGCTTACCATTTCGCTCAAAATATTATCTGGGACGGTGCAGCTGTTACACACACACTCACACACGGACACTCACACACAAGTATATACACAATCATCTAAGACAGCATCCAAAAGAAGGTCATTTGGCTTATTGACAAAGACTCACATATCCACATACTATAAACTAAGGAGGCCTCTACATGGTAGATAGAACTGGTAGAAATAGCAGCCAGATCTCCCTCGAATCACACCCTTCTGTCTTATGTATGTATGTATGTATGTGCGTTGTATGATCCAATGATGGAAATCTTTACTTGGTAGAAATAGCAGCCAAATATCCCTCTAATCACGTTTTCTATTTATGCATGTATGAGTCAATGAGGCAGACCTATACATGGTTGCAAGATCTGGTAGAAACAGCAGCCAAATGTCATTAAATCACACCTCCTGTCTTATGCATGTATGTACGCTGTATGAGCCAATGAAGGAAATCTTTACTTGGTAGAAATAGCAGTCAAATATCCCTCAAATTACACTTTCTATTTGTGTATGTATGCGTGTATGAGTCAATGTTGGAGACCTATACATGGTAGCAAGAGCAGGTAGAAACAGCAGCCAAATGTCCTTAAATCACACCTCCTGCCTTATGCATGTATAGACATATGTATGAGCAATGTCAGAGTCCTTTATGTTGTAGCTACACCTGTTAGAAATAGCAGCCAAATCTCCCTCAAATCACATCCTTTTGCCTTATGTATCATATACATGTGTATGAGCCAATGCTGGAAACCTTTATGCGGTAGCTTGACCTGTTAGAAATAGCAGCCAAACTTGTCTCAGCTCACATCCAATTACATATATACGCATATATATGAGCCAGTGGGGGAAACATTCACGTGATAGCTAGACCTGTTAGAAATAGCAGTAAAATTTTTCTGAAATCACACTCTTCTGTCTTGTGTTGTTGTTGTTGTTGTTGTTGGCACTCCGTTGCTTACGACGTCGAGGGTTCCAGTTGATCCGATCAACGAAACAGCCTGCTCGTGAAATTAACGTGCAAGTGGCTGAGCACTCCAGAGACGCGTGTACCCTTAACGTAGTTCTCGGGGATATTCAGTGTGACAAGGCTGACCCTTTGAATTACAGGTACAACAGAAACAGGAAGTAAGAGTGAGAGAAAGTTGTGGTGGAAGAGTACAGCAGGGTTCGCTACCATCCCCCTGCCGGAGCCTCGTGGAGCTTTTTAGGTGTTTTTCGCTCAATAAACACTCACAACGCCCGGTTTGGGAATCGAAACCGCGATCCTATGACCGCGAGTCCGCTGCCCTAACCACTGGGCCATTGCGTCTCCACTTCATATATTATCACTATATAACAATTGGGAGGGGAGATTTGTGATTTCGTGTGTGTCTGCTCTTCTTTTTTTTCTTTTTCTTTTTTGTCGGCAGAGAATGGGTGGGTTTGGCGTCTGCAGGGGTAGGGTTGGGCTGAGAGGGTATGGGTGCAGTGGGTGCAGGTTGGGGGGTTCTTGTTCATCGTGACTCATTTTCTTTCTCTTTCTCTGTCTTACCACCTTCCGTGTTTCTTCCTCCTCCTTCTCTGCTGTTTCTTCCATTTTTTTTCCAGTTCCTTTCGGTCTTCCTCCTGGCTTTCTTTGTTTTTCTCAGGGCCACATTTGAAGCAGCGAGGGATTCCACCCTCCACCCATACTCTCAATACTGCTTCACCTGTAGTTACAGTCTCTGCCACCTTTTCTAAATATTCTGTTGTGCTCTGAATTATAACTTCAAGTGTCTTACCTTTCCAGTTCGTGGCCTCTGTCTCTGTGGGCTGGATAACGGTCACTTCGTCTTCGCTTCCCAGAAGCACTGCCGCCGCCACCCGAGCCACGTCTACTTCCGGGGGAATTCCCTCCACCCTGACCCTGGAAGTCCTCCTTCCCAGATACATTTGTCTGTCTTCAAAGGTGTCACCGAGTGTTCTTTTGCTTTGTCTGCACTTCTGAAGTGGACGTTTACTGTACCAAATCAGAATTTTGTGTGTCTGTGTTTGTCCCCCAACCATTGCTTGACAACTGATGTTGGTGTGTTTATGTCCCCGTAACCTAGCGGTTCGGCAAAATAGACCGATAGAATGAGTACTAGACTTACAAAGAATAAATCCTGGGGTCGATTTGCTCGACTTAAAGGCAGTGCTACAGCATGACCGCAGGCAAATGAATGAAACAAGTAAAAGAGTAAAGGAGTAAATGAATAGTAATCCAAGAGATTACAAATGGGGGGAATTAGGAAGCCAGAAAATGGCGTTTGGCAAAGTTGTAGAAATTCTCTGATAACCATTTCTGACTCTTTCCAATGGCATGGCAAAAAGCTGAATCCTGCCCCCAGCAGCAACCTTTTCCAGCTAAGGACTGGCTACGATGCAAGTGGCTGAGCACTCCAGAGATGCGTGTACCCTTAACGTAGTTCTCGGGGATATTCAGCGTGACACAGTGTGACAAGGCTGACCCTTTGAATTACAGGCACAACAGAAACAGGAAGTAAGAGCGAGAGAAAGTTGTGGTGGAAGAGTACAGCAGGGTTCGCCACCATCCCCTGCCGGAGCCTCGTGGAGCTTTTTAGGTGTTTTTCGCTCAATAAACACTCACAACGCCCCGTTTGGGAATCGAAACCGCGATCCTATGACTGCGAGTCCGCTGCCCTAACCACTGGGCCATTGCGTCTCCAGCAGATTCACACAGTTGTTTGAATTGAGCCGAAGGCCTTGTTCAACGTTGTGAGAGTGAACTCTGGTGAGTGGATGCAGTCAGAATGCTTGGCGTGTCCTCTCCAGCTTTGGAATCTCCGTTGCAGCTCTCTGTGTCGTGTTGTCTTGCAGCCCTTTGTTCACAGAGCATTGAGCAGCAGGCATGACGTGTGTGTAGAGAAACGGACAGACAGACAGACAGGTAGATAGATAGATAACTTTCTTTTATTAGCCACACAGGGCTGCACACAGAGGGGACAAATACAACTGTAGAGCTTTTCTTTAAAAAAAAAAAAAAAAAAAA
>NC_069008.1:4359674-4370421 GCF_001194135.2 Octopus bimaculoides
AAAGGGATCGGTAGGGGCAAAAAAAAAGGGGGGGGGGTATCGTATATCACAGAAGATGTCAATTGTGTAAAATGGGGTAACAGGTTTATCCATGGAGAGAAAAGCCTACGGAAAAGACCATGGTAACCTCAGCAGGGAATAGACACATGAGAGCGAAGTGCTCTCTCTCTCTCTCTCTCTCTCTCTCTCTCTCTTTTTTTTTCTCGATTTATAGGATCATGCTCAAAGAGGTATCGTCACTCGCACGCACCATCTTTGCTACATTCACCCACCTGATAGAGAGAGAGATAGATAGATAGATAGATAGATAGATAGGGATAGATAGATAGACAGATAGGTAGATAGAAAGGTAGATAGATAGATAGAGAGATAGAGAGAGACAGACAGACAGAGAAAGAGAGGGAGATTAGAGTGGGGGGTTTTGATATTGAAAGTAAGAAAATGTGTGTGTGTGTGTGATAGGCTGCGAGACGGAGAAAGCCGAGAGGCGGTAAGGAGGTCAGAGTAAAATGCAACAAGCAGAGAAAAGGTAGGACAGCATGAGAAGAAAAATAGAAAGGGATAAAGAAAGCGGGAGAGAGAAAGAAAAATTGGCAGAGAAGCTGAAGAACAGTGAGAGAGACGGAGGGGGAGTGTGATAGCATGAGAGAGTGATAGTGTGAGAGAGTGAGACGGAGGGTGAGTAAGAGACAGAAAAAGGTCAGGGGAAGAGAAAGAAAAGAAGTAGAGAGAAACAGTAGAGATTGAAGAGAAAGAGAGATAGAGAGAGGGAATTAAAGGAAAAAGAGACAAAGAGAGAGGGAAAATCGTGAGAGATTGAATAAGAGGGAAGAGGAGGGAGAATGAGACAGAAGAAGGGTTAAAGAGGGAGAAAGAGAGAGGGAGAGACTAAAGAATAGTTAAAGATAGAAAGGTGAATAGATAGAGTATGAGCGAGTAAGCGAGCGAGTAAGCGAGCGAGTAAGTGAGGGGGAAATGAGAAAGATAGAAGATTAGTGAGAGAGAAGTTCGGGAAGAAGATAAAGAGAAAGAATTGGGAGAGATTGGGGATTAGTTTGAGAGAGAGAAAGAGAGACTTAGAGAGAAAGGAGGGGCATAGAGTGAGTGAGTGAGTAGGTGAAAGATGGTTGTGCGTAAGGGAGAGAGAGAAAGACAAAGAGAAAGTAGAAAGTAAAAATATGAACGAGACTTGGGAATTATAGAGAGGGTTGGAGAGAGAAAGAGAGAGAAT
This sequence comes from Octopus bimaculoides, assembly GCF_001194135.2. Lineage (NCBI taxonomy): Eukaryota > Metazoa > Mollusca > Cephalopoda > Octopoda > Octopodidae > Octopus > Octopus bimaculoides. Next base: position 4,360,906 of record NC_069008.1, read on the forward strand.
AAGGGAAATGAGTTAGAAAGAGAAAGAGGTTTATTGAGAGACAAAGCAAAACGGAGAGAGAGAGAGAGAATTAATGAGAAAGAAAAAGAAGCAGCATAGAGTTATTATAGACAAACCGATAGATAGGTAGATAGATAGATAGATAGATATACTGAGATAGATAGATAGGTAGATAGATAGATAGATAGATAGATAGAATGATAGATAGAGAAAGAAAGTTAGATAGATAGATAGATAGACAGACAGACAGACAGACCGATAGATAGATAGATAGATACTGGAAGGTGGAAAGAATGAGAAAGAGAATGAACAATAAATAAGAAAGAGAGAAGTTAGTGATAGACAAAGGAAAATCAAGAGAGAGAATAAGAGAGAGTGTGTGTGTGAATAACTGAATGATGGGGGAAGTGAGTAAATGGGAGAAACAGGTCAGTGTAGAAAGAAAAGGTAAGAATATAGTTACAGAAAGACAAAGTGAAAGTGTAACGGAAAAGAAACGATGGAGTGGATAGAACAGTTACGTAGAGAGAGGGGAAGAGAGAAAGAGATTAGAAAGAGTGTGTGAGAGAAGGTAGAGGAAGGGGTGGTAGAGGGAGGAAGAAAAAGGGGAAAATGAGGGCAAATTGAGAAAGGAGGACATGAGGAGAAAACCGAGAGAAATGAGGGCAGACGAAGGGAAAGAGTTAGAAGCAGATGATGCAGGGAGAGTGAGAGAGATGATGGGAGAGAGAGAGGGGGGGATAATAGATATTACATTGAGAGAGAGAGAGAAAAGGGAAAGAGAGAGAGAGAGAGAGGAAATGCGAAGGAAAATATGGGGAGAGGGAGAAGAGTGAGAGAGATGATGGGTGAGAGGGAGAACAGAGAGAGAGAGAGAGGGAAGGGATAAATTGGAGGGAGAATATGGGGAGAGCGAGAGAAGGAGAAGAGTGAGAGAGTAAATGGGAGAGAGGGATTACAGACGATATATTGAGAGAGAGAGAGATGGAAAAGGGGGGAGAGAGAGAGAGAGATGGAAAAGGGGAGAGAGAGAGAGAGAGAGAGAGAGAGAGAGAGAGAGACTGAACAGTGGTAAAGATTTTGGGAGAGAGAGGGAGTCTAGACGATATATTTAGAGAGAAAATGAGAGAGACTGGAGAAGAAGAAAAGAGGGGGAAAGTGGTGAGAGAGAGAGTGAGGAATGAAAGAGGGGGATACAGATGAACAAAGAAAAATATAGTGGGAAATAGGTTCACGTATAGATGGATGGATAGATAGATAGGTAGGTAGATAGATAGATAGATAGATTGACAGTAAGACAGGTAAATAGAACGGTAGACACATAAACAGATGTGTGCGTGTGTGTCTTTGCGCGCGTACACACACACGTACGCGTTCATATAGGCAGCTAGACAAACAGATAGATAGATAGATAGATAGGTAGATAGATAGATAGATAGATAGATAGATAGATAGATAGATAGATAGATAGATAGGTAGGTAGATAGATAAACAGAAGCAGAGGGAAAGTGAGAGTGTCAGAGAGGGAGAGAGAAGAAAAAGAAAGGGGAAAGAGACGGAGAAAAAGTGACATAAAGAAAGATAAAGTGATATAGATACAGAGATCGATTGATAGACTGGAAACAAGCTTGGTGTATATATTAAATAAGAACAACCTAAATGCATATTATAAACATAGTTACACACACACACACACACACACCGACATAATGCACAAATGTATGTCATTATTGAGTTTATTTCAAGATTTCTTGCCAATAGAGAAAGAACCGGTTTCTAACCTAGATCCAAGTTTCCTTCATTCGGATTTCAACATCAACAACGGGGTATTTTTGTTTGCATGTATGTATGTATGTATGTATGTATGTATGTATGTATGTATGTATGTATGTATATGCAGATTTGTATGTTTTATGTATGTATTCTCATGCAAATAGTTTCATATCTAGACATGCTCACATATTAAAATGATAAACTTCTTGAAAGTTTTACAGATTTTTTTACAGTTCCAGTGATGGCTTGGATCTGTTGTCTTCGAATCAGTCTTCTCCTTTCTGGTTTTGAGAAGCTTAATTTCTCAAGATTGGTATTTAGGCATGTATGTTATCAATCAGTTTCATTTCTGTATTTCTTGTCCACAGAGAAAGAGCCGGACTCTAACATAGATTCAAGGCTCCTTCATTGGAACTTTTATCAACATCATCTAGGTATTTGTGCATGTATGTATGTATGTGTGTATGTGTGTGTGCAGTATTTAGTGTCAGCGTATGTGTAGATTTGTATGTATGGATGGCGAACAAGGGTGTGGAGTGAAAGCATTTGAAGAGGCCAGGATGATGCAAGCAGGGCTCAAGAGATATTTAAGGAAAAAGGTGAAGACTGAGAAGGTGAATGACAAGGACCTTTTTGTGTGCACAGTCTGTGACAGACCATGTCTGTCCTTGGCTGGCCTCAAATCTCACCTGCGAACCCATGGAAAACAAACCTCATCCAGCTATTCTGATTATATGTCTGTGCACACGTTTGAATGTGGTGTGTGCCAGAGGGCTTGCAAATCCAATGGGGGTCTTAAAAGACATGTTAGGATCCACAATGAGCAGAACTTACTTGCAGGTATTGGTGGTGCAAATCAGAGGTGCAATCTGTGTGGGTGTTTTTTCAAAACACTGTCTGGTTTAAAAAGCCACATCAGACGCCATGAAAGGGCTAAGGTGTAGGTGCAGGAGGTGGTCAAACTCTGTTTAAGGAGTAGACACCCACCACATATGTACATACATACACACATAAACATACATATACATACAGATATATATATATAGGTGCATATGTATATCTATCTATCTATCTATCTATCTATCTATCTAGGCATGGCTGTGTGGTAAGAAGCTTGCTTCTCAACCACATGGCTTCAGGTTCAGTCCCACTGTGTGGCACATCAGGCAAGTGTCTTCTATTATAGCCTCAGGCCAACCAAAGCCTTGTGAGTGGATTTGGTAGACAAAAACTGAAATAAGCCTGTCATAAATATATGTGTATATTTGTGTGTTTGCATTTGTGTTTGGCCCCTCAACATCACTTGACATCTGCTGTTGGTGTGTTTACATCCCTTTAACTTAGTGGTTCAGTAAAAGAGACTTTTTGAGCAGGATGGGCTACTCGACCTGAAGAAAATTCTAACTGGGCCCCACCTGCGAGGTCATGCACTGTTTATCTTGACATGAGATCACCATGTCGCGCACACATGGTTGGGATGCATGTGCCTGGTGTACCCTTATCAGACGGGTAGTCATGATGGGTATACTGGGATTCGTATATTTTACCCCAGTGTCACTTTGATGGCATGCACTGCTCTCTCACTCAATAACAATAATAATAATAACAACAATAATACTAAGGATTATTTCAAAGTAGCATAGCAATACCTTTAATTCCTTTTTTATATATATACAGCTTCAATAGACCTACACGTGTTTCAAATTGCATGTGCAATCCTACTGTCATACTGATGCATTTTCTTCAGGGTCTTCACTTTGATTTTTCATTTATCTACTCTGCACTGTATGATGTGGAGTTGTTCAATGATTGAGACGCAAACTATCTTCAATTCAAGTTTTGATTGGATAATCAATTATATTCAGTTATTTCAAAACATTCTGTTGTCTAAATGTTTATCACTCACACTGAGCAAATGTAAACTTCCTCATATGCAAGCATTGTAAAGCTTGTTCCTGTCTACAATTTATTATATTACCCTCAGATCTAAAAATGTGGTAAAATTCTTCTATACAAAGGTCACATTTGTTAGTTCCTGGTCTCTATATATATTGTAATTTATCATCATGTTAAATCGTTCGTCCCCACACTTTTTTCTCTCTCCATTTTTTTCCCTTTCATCCCTTTCTGTGGAAGAGCTAAGACTTGAAACGTCAAAGAATTTTCCATTCTTCCTGAGTGTCAAACTAATACACCTGCTTATTGTTCCCTCACCTGGTTTCATCTCTTCTGTACATTTGAACTATATATATTCTTTTACTTTTACACATTTCAGTTATTTGACTGCAGCCATGCTGGAGCACTGCCTCAAAGAGTTTTTTAGTTGAAGAAATCAATCCCAGGACTTATTTATTCTTTGTAAGCCTTGTAGTTTTTCTATCAGTCTCTTATGCCGAACCACTAAGTTACGTTCTGAATTCAAATTCCACCGAGGTCGACTTTGCCTTTCATCCTTTCGGGGTCGATAAATTAAGTACCAGTGATGAACTGGGGTCGATGTAATCGACTTAATCCCTTTGTCTGTCCTTGTTTGTCCCCTGTATGTTTAGCCCCTTGTGGGCAATAAAGAAATAAATATAATAAATGCAAAAACTAATTTCTGTGTGGCAGTGTGTCACACTTTGACTCTCCTCTTTCACTATTCAGTGACACTTGCTCGTGCTGGGGTGAGAATAATAGTAGGCATAAAGACGGTGAGGGTGGGGGCAAAGACAGACAGAGAGAAAGAGAGAGAGGAAGAAAGAAAAAGAGAGGGAGAGAAAGAGAGACAAAGAAATTTAGGGAGAGTTGATGATGCTTTATTAGAAGTAGTAGTGGGAGTGGGAGTAATAATAAAAGTCTATTTGTGTGTGTATGTGTGTGTGGTGATGGTAGTGGTGGTGGTGATGATGATAATGATGATGATAATGTTGATGATGATGATGACGACGACGACAATGATGATGATAGTGGTGATGATGATAGTTTCAGTGGTGGTTGTAGTGATGAAGGTGATGATGATGATGATGATGATGATAGTACATGCAACCATGTCATAATTGTTCACAGGTGGTGGTTGGTTCTTTGGGGTTCGCTGGAACAGTAAAAAAAGGAGGAAATGTTGAAAAGTTGTCAGACTTTGGTGCAGGCATGGCATGGCTGTGTGGTTTAGGACTTCACTTCCCAACCATGATGGTCTTGGGTTCAGTCCCACATTGCAGCACATTCAGCAAGTGTCTTTTACAATGCCATGTGGGTGTACTTGGTATGCAAAGATTTTATTCAGAGTCTACCCTTAATTACCTTTACTCCCAGTTCTTTTCTGATTTGGAACAACAGTACTTGTCAAGGTCCTATCTATGGGTTAAGTAGATTTCACAGGGGTCGGTAGAGGAAGTTCCCATTATTTTTGACAGTTCTGCCAGCTGGCAGAAATGTTAGCACGCCGGGAGGGAAAAAGGCTTAGCGGTATTTCATCTGGTTTTACGTTCTGAGTTCAAATTCCGCCGAGGTTGACTTTGCCTTTCATCCTTTTCATCTGGTTTTACGTTCTGAGTTCAAATTCCGCCGAGGTTGACTTTGCCTTTCCTCCTTTTGGGGTCGATAAATTAAGTACCAGTTGCATACTGGAGTCAATCTTATCGACTGGCTCCCTCCTCACAAAAATTTCAGGCCTTGTGCCTACAGTAGAAAAGAAAAGTTAGCATACCGGGCAAAATGCTTAGCAGTACCAGTTGCGTACTGAGGTAGATCTAATCGACTGGCTCTCTCCCACCAAAAATTTCAGGCCTTGTGCCTAGAGTAGAAAAGACTATTTTTGACAGTTCTGCGAGCTGGCCAAACCATTAGCATGCCAGGTGAAATGCTTAGCGGTATCTAGTCTGCTATTACGTTCTGCCTGGAATCGAACTCGGAATCTTGGGGTTAGTAGCCCACGCTCTTAACCACTATGCCATATGCCCATGGGAATAATAATAATAAAAATAATAATAATGATGATGATGATGATCCCCAAGACACCTGATGAAGGCTGGAGGGTATATCAGCCGAAACGTTGTGTTAACAACAAACAAGATGAGGACAAATATCTGTCAAATGTAAATAATGTAAATAACAGCAAAGAAGCACACACATTCACTCTTTGCACGTGATTAGTCTTAGAAAGTTTATGAGGAATCCATTGACCCAATTTACTGACTGTTCTGATGGCACACAGGTGTCGATGAATGGTTGAATGACCAAATCCAAGCTTCTCTGCTAGTTCTTCAACAGTTACAATGGGATTTTGTTCCACCAGGGTTTGCAGGATGTATTCGTTGAGCTCTACAGATCTTCCAGGATGAGACTCGTCTTCTAGGCTGTAGTTTCCAGCTCGGAATTTCTGGAAACCACCACTGACACTGGCTTACGCTTATTGTCCGATCCCCATATACTGCATTAATATTCCTCACACTTTCCATTGCGCTGTTGCCTTTATTGGACAAAATATACCAAATATGTTCTTTTGTCACTTCCTTTATAGCTTTGAAAAAATAACTTAAAATTGAACTGCACTCTTCAAAACTTGCACAAAGAATAAGGACAAGGTTAAATTACTACCTACTTTTATAGCAAGTTGATGTAGATAGTTTATCCGTGCACCCTCTGACTTTTAGTTCATGCAATTGAAAAAAACCGCATTATTCATGTGATGACCCAATATATATATCTATGTCTAGTGAAACAGAAGGTTGGAAAAAATTTTTGGTATTATTCATTCACCAGTACACATGTTTCGTTTGTTAATAGGAATCACAAAGTTTTACGTTGGAAAGACGTGTAAGGAGTTTCCTATTTGAAATTCTTCAGACAGAGAATCAAGTGTGTATTGAGTTGGGGCATAATTATTGTGGCCTTTTTTTTCTTTTTTTCAACAAATTTTATTCAAGAAAGACAATAACAATATTTAACAAAAACATCTTTAAATGATGGCCTGACTGTCTGCCAAGCAAAAGGGAAGCAGTAATTGAAGTAGATAGTGAGTATACTCCGGAATAATCATTTAACGATGTTTTTGTTACCTGTGATAGTTTTTGTTGAATAAAATTCGTTGAAAGAAAGCTGCAATAATTATGCACCAACCTAATATGTGTGTGTGTGTGTGTGTGCATCCATATATGTATGTATAACAATTATTTTAGGTCTGGTACTGATTATTTGATCAGTGGCTTTTTGCCGAACAGCTAGCTTGCAAGGACGTAAACAAAACAGCTTCGGTTGTCTAGGGGTGAGGAACAAACACAAACTCGCATCGCCTCCACTCCGCTTGGTAACCGGTATTGGTTTGTTTATATCTACGCAACTTGGCAGTTCGGCAATTAGCATCCGACTGAATAATTAAGAGACGTAAGCGAAGCTGATTTGATCGTCGAAAAAAAAGAAGCAATCTTTCAAGGCAGTGAGTCCAGTGACCGAAACAGCATTACAGCTGGAGAGAAAGAACGAGAGAAAGAAAACAAAGAAAGAGAGGTAGAGAAGGAAAAAAGAGTATTGGTGTTAGGGCTGGATAGGGGATTGTGCGTGTGTGTGAGAGAGAGAGAAATAGAGAGAGAGAGTGAGAAATAGTAAGAGAACGATAGATAGATAGATAGATAGATAGATAGATAGATAGGTAGATAGGCGATCGTACCATAAGATCGCCGATAGATTGATAGATAGATAGAGAGAGAGAGAGAGAGAGAAGGAGGAAAGTAAGAATGTTAGGGTTAAAAAGGAAGAGAGAAAAGGAGGAGGAGAAAGGATAAAAGACCGCAAGAAGATGAGTTAGAGTCGGTGAGAGTGAATGAGAGAAAAAGGAAAAAGAAAGAGGAAAAAGTATAGGTAAGAGATAAAAAGTGTAAAAGGGAATAGAGAGAGAGAGAGAGAGAGAGGGGTGAGAAGAGGGTAGGAGGGAAATATAAGATGTAAAACGTGAGAGGAACGACGGAGAAAGATAGATAGATAGATATATATATAGAGAGAGAGAAGTAAAGAAACGAGAGAAAGTGTGAAACGGAAGAGAATGAAAAGAAATGAGTAGAAGGAAAAGTAAGAAAAAAAATGTATGAAACGTAATAAACGGAGGGAGGGGAGAAGAGAGAGAGATAGAATATGAAAAGAGAAAGAAGAAAAAGTTAGAGAGAGAAGGAAGAAAGAGTAAAATAGAAGAGAGGGAGTAGAAGGATAAAAAATAAAAGAGTGAAAGAGAGAAAGGGAATAGTGAGAGGGAGCAGAAGGAGGATAAGTGAGAGAGAGAAGGTGTAGGTAGAATAGAAGTGAGTAGAAGGCAAGGTGAAAAGAAAGAGAATAGAAAGCGAGAAATGGATGTACAAAGAGAAGACAGAGAGAAAGAAGGTGTGAAAGTTATTAGAGGGAGAGGGATGAGAATAGGAGGAAAAGTAAGAGAAAGTGAGAACGTGTGACAAGGAATCGAAGTAAGGGAGGGAAGTGGGAGGAAAGGTAGAGAGAGGTTGGAAGGCAATAGAGAGTGAGAAAGAGAGGAGTGGGAGGAAAAGTAAGAGTAAAACAGAAAGCGTGAGAGGGCGAAAAGCGTGATGGAGTGAGAGGAAAGCTGTGGAGTGTTTGTTGTGTTTGAGTGAAGGCCGGCAGTAGAGCGAGTGATCGCTCTATCGGTCGGACATAGTATAGTGTTGCTGCCGGCCCCGGCTGTTTGTGTTTTATGTATCTTTGTGTCTTTCCTCTCCGGTGACCACCACGACGTGGTGTGTTGGCCTCCTTTTAGGCAATCGATCAACAGCTAAATTCTTACGCCTTCGAAATTAGACCACCCTCTTCGAAAAATGTTGGCATCGAAATCATAGTCTTGGATTTACAGTCTGGAAGAAGACATAAGACGGGATGGTCGAAGCTGGAATACCTTTGATAATAGCTCTTTCTTGCTCTGTCAGTGCTGACCTGCAATTAAGCCACAACACGCAACCAACGAAGGATATAACGGATTAAAAACAACAACAACAAAATGGTCCGGAAAACAAAATACTGAATTGAATGGTCATGGCTGGAACGCCATTGATTCTAGGTCTACCTTATTTTGTTTATTCAGACGGCTGACCTAGCAACAACAAAGAACACATTGGATAGATATATATACTTGGATAACAATAGTCTGCAACAAACCCAAAACTATATGGTCACGACTGGAACGGCTTTGATGATGGATCAACCTATTTTGCTCAGTCCGAGCGTTGACCTAGGGCTAAATAACCAAGAATTTGATGGAAACCAAAAGAATTGGTACAGCAGAAGCCCTCATTACTGACCTATTAGTTTCTTTTATTGTTGTTTTACATGTGCTTTGGGTGAGTTTTTTTCTTCTTTCATTCATTTCGAGTTTTGTAAGAAAGAAAGAAAGAGGTTTTTTTTGTTCATTATTGAGTTATATTGTGTATATGTGTCTGTGTATATGTGTGTATATGCATGTATAATATTGTTTGTAGAAAACACACTCTAAGATCTATCTATCTATCTATCTATCTATCCATGTATGTACGTGTGTATGTACATATGCATTTTTGTGTGTATATATATATATATATGTATGTATGTATATGTGTATATATATGTATGTGTGTATATATATGCATGTGTCTGTATGCATGTATGTATGTGTGTATATATGCATGTATATATGCATGTGTATATACATGCATATATGTGCGTGTATATGTGTTTATATATGTATGTATAGCATATATGCGTGTATTGTGTATGTGTGTGTGTGTGTGT
>NC_069008.1:4373558-4374621 GCF_001194135.2 Octopus bimaculoides
TAACTATGTTTAATTTACAGATATTTATTTAATGTTTTCTCCGCATTAAAACTGATATTTTGACATCGTCTGCCCATTTATAGACTACAACATCCGACGCAACACACACAACATACTCAGATACAAATATCTATGTACATTATATATATATATATATATATGTGGGGGGAAAAAAAACTATCGGCATATATATAGATATATTTGGTGTTAAAAATTTCACCGAGAGATAGAGAAAAATCCATGAGAAGGATACTTCAATGAATTGTTTATCATTTTAACATGTTTATTAACCTCAAAAAGTTATTTTAAATTAGGGCAAAACCTTCTTCATGTTCCGTCTAGGTCAGACAGACAGTCGAGTGTTTGTACATACATTTGGATAAATATTTGGATATTCGGTTATAATTTTCAAGGAGAAATCCAGGAAAAGTTGTGGGAAAATCAAATATATTGAAAGTTCAGTGATTTTTCTGGGTCCTGAAGTTGATATTTTAAGCTCAGGGTCGTCGAAATACTTTTCGTTTGCCCATTGTAAACGACATGCCACCGAAGGAGGAAGACTCTAGAGGCAGTCGCTTGGCCTGCTGGAAACAACAGCCAGATACTCCCTATCACTATCTTGCCGAAATTACACGTCTATTGTTCGAAAGGTAAGAAACATTCGATAATGTACTTGTAGATATGCCTGAAGAAAAAACGGGATGGTTAGGTTTGGTATCCTTTTGATAAAGGCTGACCTAAACAATACACATAGACATGAGTGCACACATATATGTACTCACGCTTATATATAAATATATATATATATATATATATATATGTATATGAATGGATGATTTAGTATTAAAAAAAAATAAAAATTTTAATTCCTGGAAATTGTTTAGGTGTTAGATACATGTGTGTGTGTGTATATATATATTTATACATACGTAGACGGAGTGCGAAAACTTGAGCTCTATACGTTTATTATATATGAACGAAGAAAACAACATTTTGTAGGAGAAATATAGAAAAACTTGTGGAAAAGTCGAATATGTTGAAATTTCAGTGATTTCTTTCAATA
>NC_069008.1:4375050-4379671 GCF_001194135.2 Octopus bimaculoides
ACTCGCACATATATTTGGGTATAGGAAAACATTTTCAAGGAGAAATCGAAAGAAACTTATGGAAAAGTCAAAGATGTTGAAAGTTCAGTGATTTTTTTTTTTTTGGGGAGGATTTCAAAACTAATATTGTAACATCGGAGAGGGAAAAAAAACATTTCTCGTCTGCCCATTATCGACGGCAGCATCCGATACCATCACACGGAGTGTGTAAACTATTGATGTATAATATATATATATAGAGAGAGAGATGTATATTTAGGGTAAAATATTTGAATGAAATGTATTTATAAACTTATTACAAAATCACCCTTATGTATATATGAACGATATGTTTATTAAACCACCATAAAAATAAATAACGCTCTCTTTAAATTTCCATGCAAATCCTGTTTTCTTGTGTCGTCTGGTTGTCAGACACATGTGTATACATGCTGTCTCGGAAGGTGAAAACTTGATGTATATACATATATACACATGTATATCTTGCTTTTATCTTTTACTTTTTTTCATTTATTGAACTGCGGTCATGCTGGAGCACCGCCTTGGACAGTTTTTGCTGAACGAATCGATCCCTATACTTATATATATATATGTGTGTTTATGTATGTATATATATATATTATATATGCACGCACATACGCGCGTGTGTATAAACACACACATTTATGTATATATATATATACTTAGATGGAAAAAAAAATTCGGAGAATTAGAGAAAAAGAACTTGTGAAGAAGTTAAATATGTCGAAAGTTCTGTGATTTCTTTGTAACACTTCTCGCCTGTCCATTTATAGAAGAATGAGTCGGAGAGGCCTGTATGTAGGTCGCTTGACCTCCTAGAAATAGCACCCGCGTTTTTCCCCCCTCCCGTCAAAGCGCACTCTACCGTTTTAGAAGCTGATGATAATGTTTGGACAGTGTATTAAGTGATTGATGCATTGCAAGGAAAACGACTGGACGGTCATGCTTAGAAGGCTTTTTTCTTGATCATAGGTCCTGGGCCTAAACAAGAATAGACCATAGTAAGTGGTACACGCTCGAGTGTGTGTGTGTGTGTATGTATATATATATATATATATATATATATATATATATATATATACACACACACACTCACAGTACAAGGTATAGAATATAATGATTTGATAATTAGATTTATTCAGCTGATGCCGTGTGCCGTTACTCAGAGTTTATAGTTTCGTTTTCGCTCAATCAGACAAATGTTGATCTAGAATATTAAATGTAGGAGTTAAAAAGGAAAGAAAATTTTCAATGAGATATATAGAAAAAGCTCTAAATATATAAATATGGAAAAGTTAAGATCTTCCTTGTTTCGTTTTCGAGAAGGATTCGGGTTCGATATCAACAAAGGCATTTTGTATCGCCCTTCATCTGCAGCCGATCGCCTACATTACATCCTATACACAAACATATGTATATTCGGAATACCCATACTTGTATACGCACACACACACACACGTGTGTGTGTACGTAAATGTGCTTGTATGTGTGTATGTATTTATTTATATATATATATATATACATGTGTGTGTGTTTGTATATGTTTATCTGTATGTGTGTGTGTATTGGGCTTGTATGAAGACCCTAGCTCTCTGCCTTTATATACACTCAGCTTCTAACTGTCCACTTTGACCTGTTTCGACACTGTTGTTGCTACAGGGACACAGACTCTGTCTCTCTCTCTCTTTCTCTCTGACCTCCTTTGACACAGTTCTCTTACTCTTTCTGTCTGCCTCTCCCTCTCTCTCTCACCCTCTCCCTGTTTGTACGCTCTCTCACACACACACACACTCTCTCTCTCTCTCTCTCCATTTCTGTAGCTTCTGACCTCTTTCTCAATCTTTTCCTTTTCCTCTCTCTCTCTCTCTCTCCCTCTTAGTGCCTTTTCCTCTCTCTCTCTCACTACTTTCCTCCCTCTTTCTTTCTACCTCTGTCTTTCATTGTCTCCCTACCTTTTCCTCTCTGCCGATGTTTTTCTCTTTCTCTCTCTCTCTACATGCCGCTTTCTATTTATCCCTCTCTTTGCCTGTTCTCTCTCTCTCTCTCTTTCTCTTTCTATTTATCCCTCACCATTTCTTGCCTCTGTTTCTCTTTCTCTCTCTATTTCTCTGCTTCTCTCTTACACTGTTTAGTCGTTCTCTCTCTCCTCTCTTTCTCCTCTCCCTTTCTCCTCTCCCTTTCTCTCACTATTTCTCTTTCTCTTCCTCTATTTCTGTGCTTTTTTTTTTCACATTATTCAGCCGCGCTCTCTCTCTCCTCTCTCTCTTTCTCTCCTCCTTCTCACATCCCTCCCTCTCTTTCTCTCCTCACCCCCGTCTATAACAATTTCCCCCTCTCCGTTAAACATGGTCTGGCTGTGTTGTTTGTTGCTTTAAGGGGTCTCCCACTCTTTGTCCACTGTTAGTTTTTGCACCATTGTTGGTTAGAAATGTCCTAGTATCTCTCTCTCTCTCTCTCTCTGTGCACCTGACCTGCTTTGACATAGTTGTTGGTCGAGGGACACAGTCTCCCCACTCACTCCGTCTCCCCCTCTCTCTCACATATTACACCATTCTATTCTCTCCCTCTCTCTCTCTCTCTCTCTCCCTCCTTCTCTATCTCATCCCTTCTTTCTTTAAATTCTTATCTCTCCCTCTCTCTCTCTCTCTCTTTCTCTCTCATTTTTAAAGTTTATTCTTTCTGTTTCTTTCCCCCCACATTCTCCTTCCCTTCTCCCCCTCCGTCTTTCAGTGTCTTCTTTCTCTTTCTCTCCCCCTTAATTTTTCCCCCTCACCTCTCTCTTTCCCTCCCACTCTTTCCTCAATCTCTTCCCTCTCTGCTGCCTTTGAATCTAATCTTTCTTTCTTTATCACTCTCCCCTTATTCCCCTCCTTCTCTTCGTTCTTTTAGACGTATCCTCTCTCTCTGCTAATTTTCTTTCTCTCTCTCTCGTCTTTCACACTTAACTTCATTCTCTTTCTCCTCTTTCAATTTACTATATCTTCACCCCCCCCTCTCTCTCTCTCTCCCTCCTAATTCTTCTCCTCTCTTCCCCCATTTCCCCGTCTCTCAGCCTAATTCTCTCTCTCTCTCTCTATTTCCTCCAACCCTCTCCTGTCTCTCAGTCTGTCTTTTCAATTTTCAACCTCTCCCCCGGTCCGTGATTCTTTCTGTGTTTTTCTATCCATTTACCTACCTATCTACATATGTATGTTTATATATATATATATATATATATATATATATAATTTCCATTTCTCTTTTGCTTTCGTCCGTCTATGATTTCTTTCACTTTCGGTATATAGCTATATATCTACCCGTCTAGCTCTCTACCCGTCTAGCTCTCTACCCGTCTAGCTCTCTACCCCCTCTATCTCGTTATCCACCCACCCAACCTATTTAATATCTATCTACCTACCCATCCATCCATCTATCTCTCTACCTACCCGTCCATCCATCTATCTATCTACCTACCCGTCCATCCATCTATCTATCTACCTACCCGTCCATCCATCTATCTATCTACCTACCCGTCCATCCATCCATCTATCTATCCATCCGTCCATCTACCTATCTACCCGTCCATCCATCTATCTATCTACTCGTCCATCTATCTATCCATCTATCTTATCCATCTATCTTATCCATCTATCTACCCAGCTGAATAGTTATGTCTATTCAGCTATCCGTCTACCTATTTATCCATGTACTTATCTACCTGTCTATCTGTCTCTGTCTATCTATATAATTTTCAACCTATCTACATGTCTCTCTCTCTCTCTCTCTTTCTCTCTCTCTCTTTCTCTCTCTCTCTCTCTCTCTCTCTCTAAATATATATATATATATATATATATATATATATATATATATATATATATATATATATGAATGTCAGTTTACCTATGTATCTACCTGTCTGTCTGTCTATCTACCTGTCTGTCTGTCTGTCTATCTACCTGTCTCTATCCACCTACTCTTGTGTCTCCAGGAAATTCTATCGGGACTTAAACCAAAATACCAGACTACAGACTCAGACTACACCAAACACAAGAACAAACCTTGGTAAGCTACACCATTCTTATCATCATTTCCCCCTTTTTTTCTCTTTTTCAGTCTTCCAGCAAATATGGAATATAATATACATATGTTTGCGTATGCATGTATATATATGTGTGTGTGTGTGTGTGTGTGTGTGTGTGTGCATGTTTGCGTCTATATCCATGTGTGTATGTATATATATATATGTGCAGAGATGTGTGTGTGTTTATGTAACATTTTGCTTGTGTGTGTGTATATATGTCTGTATATGTATATATAAAGCTCGCAAGGAATGAAGCCAGTATGCTCCGTTGGATGTGTAATGTCAATGTGAATACCCGTCAGAGTGTAAGTATCTTGAGAGAAAAGCTGAACATTAGAAGCATCAGTTGTGGCGTGCAAGAGAGACGATTGCGCTGGTATGGACATGTGGTGAGAATGGAGGAGGATAGCTGCGTGAAAAAGTGCCACACCCTAACAGTTGAGGGAACCCGTGGAAGAGGTAGGCCCAGGAAGACCTGGGCTGAGGTGGTGAGGCAAGACCTTCGTACATTGGGCCTCACCGAGGCGATGACTACGGACC
>NC_069008.1:4380219-4382719 GCF_001194135.2 Octopus bimaculoides
ATGTATATGTACATGCATATCTGTATGTATGCAAGTGCATATCTATGTATGTCTGTGCATATCTGTATGTATGTGTATGCATGTATATCTGTATGTATGTATATGCATATCTGTATGTATGTATATGCATATCTATATGTATGTATATGCACATGCATATCTGTATGCATGTATATAATATGTATAATATCTGTATGTACATTTGTATGTGAGTGTATAGATTTCTTTGTCTGTGTTTGTCTGTAATCCTTTTTTTCTATTTGAATTCAACATTTAATTTTCAAACTTATATATAGGACAGAATTAACCCCCCCCCCAAAAAAAAACCTACTTCCATCATTGGAAGCAAATCTGACCTGTTAGCATGTCCTATGTGTCTTACTAATAGTTTAATGTGCCTGTGGCATAACAAGCAAACATAGACGCTCTGTTGGTCTCCGAATCTGTGACCCGTTGGAATATTGAAGATGTGATTGTTGAAGTGGGGAGAAAGGAGGAGGAGAGGGAAATGCAGCAGTAACTTGTTGGTACTCATTTACCACTTATTGGGCCAGTGTGAAATGAAGTGCCTTGTTCAAGGACAAAATGTATGCTTCAATTGAACCTATGTTGTGATAACACTGTGTAACATGATTTTTGTCCTTGGCTAGCGACCATTATTTCTTATTTGCTTGCTCTTAGAAAGTATTAAAAATGGCTAATATTTCCTTTGAACTTTGCTTTCATCATCATCATCGTTTAACGTCCGCTTTCCATGCTAGCATGGGTTGGACGATTTGACTGAGGACTGGTGAACCAGATGGTTACACCAGCCTCCAATCTGATTTGGCAGAGTTTCTACAGCTGGACGCCCTTCCTAACGCCAACCACTCCGAGAGGGTAGTGGGTGCTTTTACGTGCCACCGGCACAGGAGCCAGTCCAGCGGCACTGGCAACGATCTTGCTCGAATGTCTTACACATGCCAGGAAGGCGATGCTGGGCACAGGTGCCATCACGATTTCGCTTTCGCTTGCCCCAACAGGTCTTCGCAAGCCAAGTTTCATGTCCTATGAAGGAGATGACGTCGGCATGGGTGCCAGTCATCGAATTTAGTTCGATTTCGATTTCATTATGATATTTATTCAAATCCCAAAGAATCCCTCTCAACTCATGGCTATGATGCTCCTCCCACTACTCTTGGTCATCATTAGAGATGCACATATTGTCAGCCACTAAGGGACATGTTCAAGTAATTAAGGTCAAGCAACTGACAAAAAAATCTGTGGAATTGAACAGAATATTTGCTATAATGATATTTCTGCTTGAGCAACCCAGTGCTGAATCTATCTGAAATGTAATGGAAAATAGGTCAGTTTCAAAACATTGATGTCCAGATGACAAAAGCAAAGTTTGAAGGGAAAAAGAAGTGATTTCCTTTAATTTCTAGATAGAAGCAAATAGGATATAACAGTTAATGACAAAAGGCAAAAAGAAATGGCAGTTTTTTTACACAGAATGAACATACTTTGGCCACATTGCTATCTGCTTTCACAGGACATGTATGATCATCATTGTTTTAACATATTTTTTTCCATGCTTTCATGGGTCAGATGATGTTGATTGGGGTGTATTTTCTATGGCCAGATGCCCTCTCTGTTGGCAACTCTTGTTTCCAAGCAAGGTAATATTTTCCATTGGTCAGGCACATTTTTGCAGAATACTGGAAATAACCACACCAGCATGGAAGGCGGACGTTAAACAATGATAATGATGACATCCAAGTTTCTTGCTTTTTTGTACTCAGTCTCGCTACTCCTTACTCCCTGCTGGAAAAGATATGTAGTCTTATGCAAGCATGGGGAAATGCATGTTAAATTTTAGTGATGGCAGTCATGATATATAACGTATTCATCCAGGCCTCGTTTTTTTTTTGTACTTAACAAGTCTCCAGTTGCTACCCCTATTTCCTCTTTCAACGCATGATATTGGAAAAGATACGTAGACCTATGCAAGCATAGTGAAATGTATGTATATTAAATTTTAGTAGCGATGGAGGTCATGATATATAATGCATACATCCGGGCCGCTTGCTGTTTTCGTATGTCGTCTCCATCTGCTAGCTCCATTGCATTTTGGTATCTGCTCATCGATCTGCAATAGGCATCTTTTATCTTTTACTTGTTTCAGTCATTAGACTACGACCATTCTGGGGCACTATTTTAAAGAAGTTTTTAGTCAAATGGATTGACCCCAGTTCTTATTTAAAAAGTTTTTTTTTTAAAGCATGGTGCTTATTCCCTCAGTCTCTTTTTGCTGAACCGTTACGTTACAAGGATGTAAACACACCAACACCAGTTGTCAAGTAGTGGTATGTGACAAACACAGATACAAAGACTAACACATACATATGTGATAGGCTTCTTTCAGTTTCCGTCTACCAAATCCGCTAACAAAGCTTTGGTTGGCCTGAAGCTATACTAGGAGGCACTTGCCCAAGGTGCCATGCAGTGGGACTGAACC
>NC_069008.1:4386940-4387694 GCF_001194135.2 Octopus bimaculoides
TATCTATCTATCTATTTCAATATATCTATCTATCTATCTATCTATCTATCTATCTATCTATCTATTTCAATATATCTATCTATCTATTTCAATATATCTATCTATCTATTTCAATATATCTACCTATCTATCTCAATATATCTATCTCGCTATCTCTCTCTATATATCTGTCTATCTCTCTCAATGTATCTCTCTATGTCTCTCTCTCTCTCTTTCAATGTATCTCTCAATCTATCTTGCTCATTGTACCTGCCTCTCATTATATCTCTCTCTCTCAATCTCTCTCCGCCTGATGTCTGTCTGTCCCATTCTGTTCATGTCTGTCTATCTTTCTACCTACCTACCTACCCTTATCCATCAATAAATTGGTCCGTTTTCTTCAGTATCCCGTCTTCAACCTTACTGAGATCGTCTGCTTCATGCCTGATCGCTGGCATTTTTTTTCTCTTCGTTTGTTCGGGTATTTCTTCTTTCGTTCTTTCTTTCTTTTTTTTTTGTCCTACTCTCTGATAACCGATGGTGTTGTTGGTGCTGATAAGGGTGGTGGACGATGGTGTTTCTTTCTTTTTTTGTCTGTCTGTCTATCTATTAGTCTATCTATCTGTCTGTCTCTCTATCTGTCTGTCTCTCTATCTGTCTGTCTCTCTATCTGTCTGTCTCTCTATCTGTCTGTCTCTCTATCTGTCTGTCTCTCTATCTGTCTGTCTCTCTATCTGTCTGTCTATCTATCTGTCTGTCTATCTATCTGTCTGTC
>NC_069008.1:4387928-4388903 GCF_001194135.2 Octopus bimaculoides
TGTCTATCTGTCTGTCTAACTATCTGTCTGTCTATCTGTCTGTCTAACTATCTGTCTGTCTATCTGTCTGTCTAACTATCTGTCTGTCTATCTGTCTGTCTAACTATCTGTCTGTCTATCTGTCTGTCTGTCTATCTGTCTGTCTAACTATCTGTCTGTCTAACTATCTGTCTGTCTAACTATCTGTCTGTCTAACTATCTGTCTGTCTATCTGTCTGTCTAACTATCTGTCTGTCTATCTATCCATCTATCTATCCATCTGTCTCTTTCCGTTTGTATGTATCTCTGCTTCTGTACACCCCCCATCACCACCACCTAGCCCTCCTCCTTTCCCTCTCGCTCGTTCCACCCTCCTAACAAGGCAGCCAGCCAGCCAACCAGTCAACCAGCCAACTTTGGTTTCGAACTCTCCTTGTCTGTTGGTGTTGTCTCTGTGACATAACATAACATAACATAACATAGAAGCAGAACATAACGGCAGTTGGTGACTCCTCTTATTTCATTGTCGGTGTTTCTTCCTTTCCCTTCCACCACCACCACCACCACCACTCGTCCCTCCCTCCATACGCGCTTCCGAACGTGCACACGTCTGGCGCGCGCGCTCGCGCAGACACGCGCGCAGACGTCGTGGCGCGCACGTTAGAAACATACCTCGTAACATGCAACAACTCTGCTTTTGTTTTGTTTTTCTTGCTTTTTTTTTTTCGCCACCCAGCTCACCCGTTTGCGTAATCGCACGCGCGCGCGCATTACAGGTCAGGCAGAATTACACACACACATACGCACACACACACACACGCGCAGGTCAAACACACACACACACATTCACACTCACTCCTATATATTTTGTATACTTATATATTTTTCACCTATGTACACACTCACTCCTGCATATATATATATATATATAAAATAAATGAGTATATGCATATATACATACATGTATGTACATACCTACATCTACATGTATATACA
>NC_069008.1:4389105-4390484 GCF_001194135.2 Octopus bimaculoides
ATATATACACACACATGCGTACGTACACATATATTTTGTGCATACATAACCACGTATGTAACATTACGCACTACGTACACACCCACACGCGAGGTTTTCCGTTTTCAGATTCACGTGTGCGTACACTGTGAACTAATTGAGATTATTATTATTATTATTATTATTTTCATTGAAATTCGGCACAAGGTCTTAGCGCTACGTATGTGAGTGTGAGAGTGAGTGAGAGTGAGGATGGTTTAAATCGAGGTGTTGTGATGGTAATGGCTTTCTCGATTAATCTAAAGAGCTTTCTTTGTGTGTGTGTGTGTGTGTGTGTGTGAGAGAGGTCCACTGGTTTGAAAAATAAATGGGGTTTAGGGGGCGGAGTGTGATGCATATATATAGATGAGGGGGTGATTAGTTTGTAGCAGTGTAGTAGTATTTTGTAGACAAAATGTTCGCAATTCATCACGCACCCCACCCACCCCCGTCGTCATCGTTTTCATCATCACCACCATCATCATCACCATCATCATCATCATTATCGTCACAACTAATAGCAGTTTCTAAGGTTTAAAATTCGATCACCTTGACGGGTTGGTTTTGTGTGTGTGTGTGTGTGTGTGTGTGTGTGCGTGCGTGCGTGCGTGTGTATAATGTTTCGACGCGTAGTTGCGTGTACGTGAGGGGTATCGCTGTGTGGTGACTGTTTGTATATATATATGTGTGTGTGTGTGTGTGTGTGTGAGTTCGTGATTGTGGATGCTTGTGTGCGTCTGTGTTTGTGCGATTATGTGTGCGTATGCGCGAGTGTTTGTGATTGCGTGTATGATTTTTGTGTGTGGTGTGTGCGCGTGTGCGTTTGTGATTGTTTGTATGCACATCACTAATGTTGTTGTTGTTGTTGTTGTTGTTGTTGTTGTTGTTGTTGTTGTTGCTATTACGTGGTTGTTTGTGTGTTTTCGTTGTGGTGCAACGGTGACGGCCGTTGTTAGATGGATATTTGGGTCACACCGTCTGTCTGTCTGGAAGGAGATACCAAACAACAAGCTCTGCATCACAAAATCAATACGAAAAACTAGCCGCCCTCTCTACTCATTCACCTGATGATGGCGATGATGATGATGATGATGATGATGGTGGTAGCCGTTGTGCTGCTGCTGCTGCTGATGGTGTGATCTCGTATTTGTACCTCCCATGCGTGTGTTTGTGTGTCACTACTGTGTGGGTGTGTGTGTGTGTGTGTGTGTGTGTGTTTGCCTCTCTGTACGTGTATGAATGTACGCGTGTGTTTGTCACATTCACTTCCGTGGAAAAATCGACCGCCCCGCCCCCTCCCACCACTCCCCTCCATCTGACCTCTTCGAATCCTTCTGCTTTCTGTTCTTTTCACCTACCAC
>NC_069008.1:4390810-4391416 GCF_001194135.2 Octopus bimaculoides
TACCCGTCTGTCTTTACCCGTAGTTGCGCACACGTACGTACACACACACACACACACACACACACACACATCTGCCCGAATCTCTCTCTCTCTCTCTCTCTCTCTCTCTCTCTCTCCCCACCCAACTTTTACTCTTTTACTCGCTTGGTTCGTCATTTCTGTCACACTCACGATACCTTTCCCTCTTTCTTTCTTTCTTTCTTTTCTCTCTCCACCTCCGTCTCTCTTCCGACGATACCATCCACCGTTTGCTTGTTCACCCCCCACCCCCCGTCACTTCTGACGCACCCGTATCCCACCCTCGCACTATCAACAGCACAGGGGAGATATTCTGCAGGTACATATGCATACGTGTGCACATACCTGCCTGTATGTAGGCATACGGCTCCTGTGCACCGCATACACACACACACACACACACACACACACACACACACACACGTTTGCGCGCTTACGCGTATATACATACATGCATATATATATATACACACACACACACACACATGCATCGCTTTCCTATCGCTGCACTCGTGTGCTCAACACACGCACATTCATATCGTAGTAGATATAATGAATATTACATATTCTCATATATATATATATATA
>NC_069008.1:4392186-4392985 GCF_001194135.2 Octopus bimaculoides
ACACACACACACACACACACACACACACACACACACACACACACACATACACACACACACACATACACACACACACATTTATATATGCATACTATTTTCAGGTTCTGGTCTAGTTTGAAGGGTTTTCCTTCGAATATACCAGAAGAATCAACAGTCGTGGTGGTCGTCGTGTCCCTCGGCGTCACCATCATCGTCGTCATCGTCGTCACTTTTTCTCTGCTCTCAACATGGGTCGTCTTCTGGTGTTGGCATTTAAAGAAAAAAAAAAGGCATCCCTGTCTGTCTGTCTGTCTGTTAGTCAATCAGTCAGTCTGTCTATCTACCCGTATATCTATCTATC
The DNA here is from genome assembly GCF_001194135.2 of Octopus bimaculoides. Taxonomy (NCBI): domain Eukaryota; kingdom Metazoa; phylum Mollusca; class Cephalopoda; order Octopoda; family Octopodidae; genus Octopus; species Octopus bimaculoides. Next base: position 4,392,527 of record NC_069008.1, read on the forward strand.
CATCCATCCATCCATCCGTTTGTCTGTCTGTTATCTATCTTTCTTCCTTCTTCCTTTATTCCTTTCTTCTTTCTTCCTTCTTCCTTCCTTCTTTCTTTCTTTCTTTCTTTCTACCTTCCTTCCTTTCTTTCTTTCTTTCCTTCTTTCTTTTCTTTCCTTCTTTTCTTTTCTTTCCTTCTTTTCTTTCTTTCCTTCCTTCTTTCCTTCCTCCTTTCTTTCATTCTTTCTTTCTATTCTCTTTCTTTTCTATTTCCTTACTCTTTCTTTTCTATTTCCTTACTCTTTCTTTCTTTCTTTTCTTTCTTTCCTTCCTTCTTTCTTTCTTCCCTCCCTCCCTCCCTTTCTTTGATTCTTTCTTTCTATTCTCTTTCTTTTCTATTTCCTTACTCTTTCTTTTCTATTTCCTTACTCTTTCTTTCTTTCTTTTCTTTCTTTCCTTCCTTCTTTCTTTCTTCCCTC
>NC_069008.1:4395704-4396646 GCF_001194135.2 Octopus bimaculoides
TTTATTTATCTTTTTTTTTGTTTGTTTGTTTTTGTTTTGCATGTTGTGTACATGACTTAGTCAGAGGTGGGAAAAGGAGTGGCGGCTCCTTTGCCCCCTTAATTTCAGGGGGTGGTGGTGGTCAGGAGTTGGTCGGTGGGTGGGTGAGCTTTTGAGATTGGTGGGAGGGAAACAAGGAAAAATGGAGGGGTATCATCCAAGCAAACAGGACCTGACCTGGATGTTTCTCGCAATAGAATGGAACCCTTCCCCCCTTTTCCACTCCTCTGCCAAATGCACTCTAGAGGCAGCCAGGTGGGTGGTGATGTTATTAAACCAGTGTAATGATTATTATTGTTTGTCAACCTTAGCAAGATTGATGCTCCGGGTGCTGTAGTAGAGGTGTTCAGGGCTTGGTGGGTGTTGAGCAGAGCCCCTACGGACTCGCAAATCCTTTGGTGGTGTGGGGGGTAGTTTGGTGGTATTTTGATGGGGTTTAAAGGACCCCCTACTTTATTGGTACATCTTACAGCCCAAAGGTTTCCCCACAGGTTTTTGGATGACCCAATGCTTATGGTAGAAGACAGGGTGGTATTGAAAATGAAACCATCTAGTTGAGATGCAAGCTCCTCGCATCGCTCTTTGGTGGTGGTGGTGGTTGTTATTTAGCCACAGGTCAGTCCTGATCAGGCACATCTATGATCAATGACATTCCAGTTATGGCCATCCCATTCTTTTATCCAGACATAGTGTATCTAAGACTATGTTATCTAATGCCTAGGAGTGGCTGTGTGGTAAGTAGCTTGCCAACTAACCACATGGTTCCAGGTTCAGTCCCACTGCGTGGCACCTTGGGCAAGTGTCTTCTACTATAGCCTCGGGCCAACCAAAACTTTGTGAGTGGATTTGGTAGACGGAAACTGAAAGAAGCCCGTCGTATATATACATACATACAAACATACA
>NC_069008.1:4396754-4400677 GCF_001194135.2 Octopus bimaculoides
TATATATATATGTATGTGTTTGTGTGTCTGTGTTTGTCCCCCCCAACATCGCTTGACAACCGATGCTGGTGTGTTTACGTCCCCGTAACTTAGCAGTTCGGCAAAAAGAGAACGATAGAATAAGTACTAGGCTTACAAAGAATAAGCCCTGGGGTCGATTTGCTCGACTAAAGGTGGTGCTCCAGCATGGCCACAGTCAAATGACTGAAACAAGTAAAAGAGTAATGTGTCCTTTCATGCTGTTGTTGTTATTTAACCCCAGGTCATTCCTTACCAGGCACATCTATGATCAATGACATTCCAGTTATGACCATCCCATTCTATTATCCAGACATAGTGTATCTAAGACTACATCATCTAATGTGTCCTTTCATACTGTTGTTATTTAGCCACAGGTCAGCCCTGATCAAGCAAATCTAAGATCAATGAGATTATGCTTATAATCATCGTACCCTTTTTTTTTACAAGCAGAGAACCAAGAATTGTGATATTCAACATGTCTGTCTTTTTCTGTTTTTTTTTTTCATAGTGTGGTCCAAAGAGGAGATTTAACTGCTATTTCTAGCAGGTCGAGCAACCATATCCAGTTCCCCACTGGGTGTGGTTGCTCAACATTTTGCAGTCAACTTCCATTTAATTTTTTTCTCTCACAACAAGAAAATCATCAAAACAACAAATAGTTACTGTTGCTGCTCCTATTTTAAGTCTTGGTTCAGCCCTGGAAGTGTAGACATCATTATCATCGGAAGGCTGGGACTCCAACCAGTCCTTTTGCAGTACCCTTAAATCCAGGAACTTTGCAGGAACCCCCTCATACATACATACATATATGTGGAGGCACAATGGCCCAGTGGTTAGGGCAGCGGACTCGTGGTCATAGGATCGCGGTTTTGATTCCCAGAGCGGGCATTGTGAATGTTTATTGAACGAAAACACTTAAAGCTCCACGAGGCTCCGGCAGGGGATGGTGGCGAACCCTGCTGTACTCTTTCACCACAACTTTCTCTCCCACTCTTACTTCCTGTTTCTGTTGTGCCTGTAATTCAAAGGGTCAGCCTTGTCACACTCTGTGTCACGCTGAATATCCCCGAGAACTACGTTAAGGGCACACGTGTCTGTGGAGTGCTCAGCCACTTGCACGTTAATTTCACGAGCAGGCTGTTCCGTTGATCGGATCAACTGGAACCCTCGACGTCGTCAGCGACAGAGTGCCAACAACAACAACACGCGCGCGCACACACACACACTTACCTCTGACTACTTACATGTCTTCCTCTAGAAATAGCAGTGAAATCTCTCTCTCAATTCTCACTGTTTTTCCTTTTTCGTTGTATATAAAATTGAAGGACATGGTGTACAATATAATCCCTGATATACAAAACAGTCTGGCTGGTGGTCATGGGTGGAATGCCCTTGATCATAGGTCAGCTTCATAAAGAGTAGTGACCTGTTGTTAAACATCATCGACTTCATCTTTCACAGTCCAAGTTTTAATCACACATTGATTGATTGATTGATTGATTGATTGATTGATTAGTCAATCAATCGATGGTTGTTCTGGCTAATAATTAGCTTTCATTATTTCAGTATTGAATTATCCGTTATTTTTCATTCGTTTCAGTCATTGGACTGTGACCATTCTAGGGCACCCTGTTCAAGGATTTAGTCAAGCAAACTGACCCCCCCCCAGTACTTGCTTTTTTCTTTTTTAATGTCGGGTACGTATTATGTTGGTCTCTTTTTGCCAAGCCACTAGGTAATGAAGACAAACAAACCAACACCAGTTGTCAAGTGGTATGTGAACACACACACATACACACACACAAGAATACACACAAACACACAAGAATACATGCACACACACACACACACACACACGTAAAATTAAATATGTTATGAAAGCTTATGAATAGTTCAGTACATTTATCAGAGTAAGAAAACCTACAACAGCGTAATAACACATGCAAATAAATAAATAAAATAATAAGCATAAATGTTTCGGTGAAAAAACAAAAAATATGTACCGATGGACAATCAAAACCAACCATTTACAACATTTGTTTCATTGGGCCTCAGTCCTTTTAGTTTGTACCGCTTGGACCAACCAATTGGTCTGGGTGTCCCAAGAGGCTTAAACCCATTTGTTGTAATAATTTTGAAACACAGTTTGAATTTAATTTTGGGGATAATAAAGAATTTAGTGAAATTCAGCTGGTGTTTGGAATGTAAATTTACTCAAAATTTTAATGGAAGGTTTAAATTTATATCACTTTAAACGAGAGTTTGTATCATAGAACCAGGGGGTGGTGGTCTCAGGTGGGTTGGCTTTAGAAGGGTTAAATGTAATAAGGAATTTGGTGAGAGGGAGATTTGGTTGTTGGTTACATAAAAGCTCTCTCACCGACATGTGATCCCTATTTTGAAACCCTTTTGTTACCACATTTCTGTTCAAAAACACACTGTTTTTGTTTTAATTAATTTTGAAAATAATATAGAATTTAGTGAAATAACTTTGTTTTTATTCAGCTGGAGTTTAGAACGTAAATTAATGCAAAATTTTGACGGAAGGAGGTTTTAATTTATATCGCTTTAAATGGAAGTTTGTTTTGTAGAACCAAAGGCAGTTTCAGGTGAGTTGGTATCAAAAGGGTTAAAGGGATTGATGTAATTGAGCTGAAAGTGTGATTTTTACTATCTTCTTTCTTTTTAGAGGGTTGTAGATATATTCTATCATATGGTTTGTCATTACTTGGTTTTGGGATGGGTCTTTTTAAAGGATTTAAAGATCTTCCCTTTGTGATAATGGTACACTTAATCTTTCATCCAATTTGACACTTCCTGGTCTTCAGGTGTCATTAAGTTATTTGACTATCTTAAGTCATGGACAAAATGTGTTTCCTTTTAAACCTGTTATATCCTGTCCAAATATTCTTCCTGGTTTATGTTTATACCAACTAAATTCCAACATATCTCATCAAAATCTGAAAGCTACAAGATAATGTATGATTAATTCAAAGGTGCATGGCTCAGTGGTTAGAGCGTCGAGCTTACGATCGTGGGGTTGTGAGTTTGAATCCTGGACTGGGCTGCATGTTGTGTTCTTGAGCAAGACACTTTATTTCCCGTTGCTCCAGTTCACTCAGCTGTAGAAATGAGTTGCGACGTCACAGGTGCCAAGCTGTATCGGCCCCTTTTGCCTTTCCCTTGGATAACACTGGTGGCGTGGAGAGGGGAGGGCGGTATGCATGGGCGACTGCTGGTCTTCCATAAACAAACTTGCCTGGACTTGTGCCTCGGAGGGGAACTTTCTAGGTGCAATCCCATGGTCAGTCATGACCGTAGGGGGTCTCAGCAATTTACGGTAATACATACACGATCAGCCTCCCTTTGCTTCAAGTACTATTACCTGTTGTGTGGTGTGTGTGTGTGTGTGTGTCTACATGAGGTCTTCCCACATGCCCCACATGGCCTTGGGCTCATTCTCACTGCATGACACCCGGGCAAATGTTTCGTACCATAAGCTCAGGCTGACCAATGCTTTTACGAGTGAATTTGTAGGTGGGAACTGTGGAAGCCTGTTACACATGAACGCACACAGTCGAAATCGTGGTCATGGTCCTTTCTAGTATTATGTAAATGGCACTTGTGCTGGTGGCATGTAAAAAGCACCCATTTCACACTCGGAGTGGTTGGTGTTAGGAAGGGCATCCAGCCATAGGAACCATGCCAAATCAGACTTTGATTGGCATAGAAACCATGCCAATCAAGACTTTGGTCGTCTCAAGGCTATAGTAGAAGTCACTTGCCGAAGGTGCCACGCAGTGGGACTGAACCTGGAACCATGTGATTGGGAAGCAAGCTTCTTACCACACACACCGCACGCATGCTTGCACACACACACACACACACACACACACACACAC
>NC_069008.1:4402596-4404851 GCF_001194135.2 Octopus bimaculoides
CACCTCCTCATTTTCCTCTTCCTCCTCCTCCTCATTCTCTTCTTCCTCCTCCTCATTCTCTTCTTCCTCCTCCTCATTCTCCTCTTCCTCCTCCTCATTCTCCTCTTCCTCCTCCTCATTCTCCTCTTCCTCCTCCTCATTCCCCTCTTCCTCCTCATTTTCCTTCTCCTTCTCCTCATTCTCCTCTTCTCCTTCCTCCTTCACCTTCCTCCATTTTCTTCCTCTTGCTTTTCCTTCTCTTCTTCCTTCTCTTCATTCTCATCTTCCTCCTTACTCCTGTTCCTCTTTCAACTCCTCCTCCTCCTCCTCCTCACCACCACCATTAACATAAACGCCATTACATTCGCCATCTTTGTCACTACCATCATCTTCATCATTGTCACAGTCCCTACTAACACCTGCAACATAATCATCACCCTCAGTACTTCCACCACCACCATCATCATCACAGACACTAACACTGCCACCACCACTATAATCACCACATATACCACCATCACCAGTAAGGCTGCCCCCACCCCCACCATAATCACCACCACCACCGCTGCCACCTCCACAGAGCATCACAACCATCATCAACATCTCTGTGAACGCCAATCAGCAAACACCCTTCCTCACCCCACACCACCACCACCACCACCACCCCGTGTTGTGTCTCTGAATGTGGGGTGAAAAAGTAAGGCTGCCTTTCCATCTGTTGTTCAATTATTTCATCAGAAAGGCTCCACTCTCCTACTCTCTAAACCACCCCCCAAAAAATGATTAACCCCTCCCCCCCCATATCACACACCCCCATATCACACCGCTTCACATTTAGCTTGTCCTTCTTTTTCGTTTTTCTTTTTTCTTTTTTTCTTTTTGCTTTGTTTTCTTTTGTTTTCCCACCCTGGTTGTTCACACTTCTATCCTCTTCACTCCCTCTGTCTCCCACGTTCCTCTCTCTCTCTGTCTCTCCTCGCTTCTGCAGTGGCACGTGACCCTTTTGTTATCTGAAGTGCGCCACAGGCTTTTGTAACTTTCAGCCACACTCACACCCCTCTTTTCACACATGTTTTCCTTTTGTTGTTCTCCCTTGCCTCTCTTTGTCACTCCGGATGATTAAAGCTATATATATATATAAATAAATTCAGAAGAGTGGTACAACAAGGTATATATGTATATATATGTATATATATGTATATATATACTCTTTTACCTGTTTCAGTCATTTGACTGCAGCCATGCTGGAGCACCGCCTTTAGTCGAGCAAATCGACCCCAGGACTTATTCTTTGTAAGCCTAGTACTTATTCTATCGGTCTCTTTTTTTTGCCAAACCGCTAAGTTACGGGGACGTAAACACACCAACATCGGTCGTCAAGCAATGGTGGTGGGACAAACACAGACACATAGCCATCCGGTTTCACCAGTCCTCAGTCAAATCGTCCAGCCCATGCTAGCATGGAAAGTGGACGTTAAACGATGATGATGATGATGATGATATATATATATATATATATATATATATATATATATATATATATACATATATATACATATATATGACGGGCTTCTTTCAGTTTTCCGTCTACCAAATCCACTCACAAGGCTTTGGTCGGCCCGAGGCTATAGTAGAAGACACTTGCCCAAAGTGCCACGCAGTGGGAATGAACCCGGAGCCATGTGGTTGGTAAGCAAGCTACTTACCACATATATATAATGTGATGAAGGTTCAGCAGACTGAAACTTCAAGGACACAGACATATTTATTATTCTTGTAAAACAATAATAAATATGAAAAATGTGCTCTACAGAAAGTATTTAGTAATCCTTCAGTTTACTGTAAAAATTGTTTTTTATTATAGTCCAACGTAAAATCAGGCATTAATGAAATAGCTCCATTCTATTATTAGTGTTTTGCCACCCCACTACACTCACATTTGTACGTATGTATATATAAGTCAACTTGGCGCAGAAGTGGCTGTGTGGTAAGTAGCTTGCTTACCAACCACATGGTTCCGGGTTCATTCCCACTGCGTGGCATCTTGGGCAAGTGTCTTCTACTATAGCCTCGGGCCGACCAAAGCCTTGTGAGTGGATTTGGTAGATGGAAACAGAAAGAAGCCCGTCGTATATATGTATGTATATATATATATATATATAATGTGTGTATATGTTTGTGTCTGTGTTTGTCCCCAACATCGCTTGACAACCGATGCTGGTGTGTTTACGTCCCCGTAACTTAGCGGTTCGGCAAAAGAGGCCGATAGAATAAGT
>NC_069008.1:4405515-4409734 GCF_001194135.2 Octopus bimaculoides
TACCTCAACAGTGGTGTAAGCTTAACCCATAAATTGCGGTAGGCCACCTCAGTGGGCAACGCGACAGTGCGACAGGCCACGTGCGTGGCCACGGAAGTAGGGCATGATCTGACCTAATTTTGATGACGTATAATGTATGCACATGATACCCTTTCACCCCAGAAACAGTGTAGCCAATCACAGAAGGTGTTAAGAAACACTGAGTATTTTTTTCGAGTGATAGATCGATGTTGATCTTTACCCAAAAATAGGCTCAGCAGTTCGTGTTACATACAGCAAAATCCCAGCAGTTTATGGGTTAATATATGCAAGACAGACGGACTTTATTCAAGATGGCTAGCTTTTAGATTTTCTTGCTGAAATTTGCATAAATGTCCACTCTGTAGGGTGGTTTGTGTTAGGAAGGGCATCCAGTCGTTGAAAACCATGCCAAAACAGAGACAGAAGTCTGGTGCAGTCTTCTGCCAGGCTGGTTCCTGTCAAACCGTCCAACCCATGCCAGCAAGAAAAGTGGACGTCATTATTGTATTGTTATAATGTCTGCTTTTCCATGCTTGCATGGGTTGGACAGATATTATCGAGGCAGATTTCCTACAGCCAAATGCCCATCCTGTTGCCAACCCTCACCTATTTCCAACAGGCATGTTTTCTCAGAAGATCAGAAATGGATAACACTGCTTGTATGACAGTCGACAACGGCAGTCATTTTATAACTTTAACTCAGCCCCTGGCTGGCTAGCCCCTATCAAACCGCCCAACGGCATTTCAGCATGGAAAAAGAACGTTAAATGATGATGATGATGATGATGTAATATCAAGACAAGAAAACACACACACATTCACACATATTTATACACACAGTGGGCTACTACCAGTTTCTGCCTACTAAATCCATTCACAAGGATTTGGTCAGCCCAGGGTCATATTGGTCATCCCATAAATAATGCGTTTTTTTTCAATTGCATCAACTAAAAGTCGGAGGGGGACGGGAGAAATTACCTGCATCAACTTGCTATAAAAGCAGGTAGTAATTTTATCTTGGCTTTATTCTTAGTGCAAGTTTTGAAGAGTGCAGTTCAATTTTAAGTTATTTTTTCAATGCTATAATCGAAGTGACAAAGGAGCATATTCTGCTTTATGAGTTCAATAAAGGCAAGAATGCAATGCGAAGTGTGAGGAGTATTAATGCAATATATGGGAATCGGACAATAAGTGTAAGCCAGTGTCAGCGGTGGTTCCAGAAATTCCAAGCTGGAAACGGCAGCCTGGAAGATGATCCTTGTCCTGGAAGATCTGTAGCGCTCAACGAGGATGTCCTGCAAACCCTGATGAAACAAAATCCCATCATAACTTTTGAGGAACTAGCAGAGAAGTTTGGATTTGGTCATTCATCCAGTCATTCAAGTCAGCGCCAGAAGAAAAATGACCATCTTTGGCTTCAAGACGAAAGATGTTCTTCCATCAGGATAATGCTTGGCCACATGCAGCAAGGACGATATTCCAAACACTGGAGCAGTTTGAATGAGAAACGATGCCCCACCCACCATATTCGCCAGACATTGTCCCATCTGATTATCATTTATTTTGCAGTCTTCAAAATCATTTGGATGGAGAAAAAATGAATTCTGTAGATGAGGTCAGATCAGTACTGGAGTGGTATTTATCACCATGGACAAGTGAATTTTGGAAGAGAGGCTTTGCAAGTCTATCAGATAGATGGAAGAGCATTGTAGAAAGTAAAGGAGAGTAGATTTTAGATTAAAAAAGAGCTTTGTTTATCTTAATTTTGAAAAAAAAAACAACCCATTATTTATGGTATGACCCAATATATAGGCATGTTCTTTATAGGTGCTGGTGCTGCATAAATGCACCTGTGCTGCATAAATGCACCTGTGTTGCATAAACGCACCTGCACTGCAGAAATGCACCTGTGCTGCATAAATGCACCTGTGCTGTTGGCACGTAAAAATTCACCCAGCACACTCAGTAAAGTGGTTGGCATTAGGAAGGGCATTCAGCTGTAGAAACCATGCCACAACAGACAATTGGAGTCCGGACAGCTCCGCAGTTGGCCAGCTCCGCAGTTGGCCAGCTCCGCAGTTGGCCAGCTCCTATCAAAGCATCCAACCCACACCAGCATGGAAAAAAAAAAAACGTAACGTCGCCCTTTCAAAGCCTAGCCAATCTCATGGGCCCGGTTTCTATGGCGTATGTGTTCCCCCCCAGCTGGACGGGACGGCAGTCCATCGCAGCTTTACTCAAGAAACAGGAAGAAAGAGTGAGAGAAAGTTGGGAGCGAAAGAGTACAACAGGGGTCGCCACCAGCCCCTGCCAGAGCCTCATGGAGCTTTAGGTGTTTTCGCTCAATAAACACACACAACGCCCGGTCTGGGAATCGAAACCGCGATCCTCCGACCGCGAGTCCGCTGCCCTAACCTCTGGGCCATTGTGCCTCCACCACGCCAGCATGGAAAACAGATGTTAAATGATGATGATGATAAAGCACCATCCTACCAATATCAAATTCACTACCCATTGCATTGACCACATTCTAATCTTGCCTTATTTCTTGACCAAAAGCACTCATTATCCCAGTGGTCTTTATCTTGATCATGGATGTAGTTTCAACCAACTGACTCACCACTCTTAAATACAGAGAAACCACTCAATGGCATTTTATCTGGCTGAGACGACTGAAGCTAAAATATTACTGCTCCTGGTCTAAATAGGTTATATTTATATTATATGTACTTGTATATTTCTAATGATTTCGTTAGAGATACGAAGTCTAACCTTATTGCTGTAATTATCAGTTCTGGTTTGATTAGAAATGTAAAGATTATCAAATGATTTATTTTAATAAAACTGTTAAAATGTCAATTTGTTATAGATAAAAAAAAAAGCTGGTTTTTGATTTACTGATAATGATGGAATTGGCTGTTTTAGATTACTGGTTTGCATTTTAAGCATTGTTGTTGTTTAACCCCAGGCTGGCAGTGATGGAGTGGACCGATGATGACAAAAAAGCATTTGTGTTGTAATGATCAGTTGTAACCTTTTTTTTTTTTTATTCAAACATAAGTGCAGGTGTGGCTGTGTGGTAGGTAAGCAGTTTGCTTCCCAGCCACATGATTCCAGGTTCAATCTCGCTTCATGGCACCTTGGGCATGTCAACTATTATAGTCTCGGGCTGACCAAAACCTTGTGAGTGGATTTGGTGGATGGAATCTGAAATAAATCTCTGTGTGTATGTGTGTAAGTAAGTATATGTTTATGTATGTGTGTATGTATATATTTGTGTGTGTGTGTGTGTACTTTGTTTCTTTATCTGGATCTTGTGTGATGGTTGTAAATAAGTGTCCCTGTCATACAAACGGTATCCTTCATTTCCAGTATTTTGTGAAACCCTGTCTAGTGATGAAGAAATATTATCTTAGTTGGAAACAGCTAAAAGATGGCAGCTGGAGGGGCCTCCAGTCATTGAAAATCAATTTCAACAAATTCCCTCCGACTCATGCTAGCATGGAAAGGTGGACATAAAAAAAAAAAAAAGAACGATGATAATCTCAGACATGTTCTTCCTTGTTGCTGTTGTTTTTATTATTGTTGTTTGTCCTGTAGATCCAGTAGTTCTCTTAGTCAAAGATGTTCTTTCCGTGAGAATCATGTGTTATTCAGATGACCTAACTGGACTAATGCCGCATAAAAAGCACTGAGTCCACTCTGCAGGGTGGTTGGTGTTAGGATGGGCATCCAGCTGTAAAAACCTTTCCGAAACAGACAGAGAAGTCTGGTGCAGGCTTCTGCCTGACAAATCATCCAACCCATGCCAGCATGGAAGGTGGACGTTAAATGATGATGATAATGAGATATATATAAATACATTTAGTTGCTGTTTAGCCCCGAGTCAGCCTCGATCCAAAAGGATTCCCAACTATGACTAGCCTTGTATTTAAAAAATTTTTTTTGCATCTGTGCTTGATTTGAGAAACATTTGGCTGCTATTTTTACCAGTTTGTGCAGCTAAGCAGTGGCTTGTGGTTCTCCCATGTTTGGCTCAACCAGATTTGATGAGCCAACAACAATAATGATTATGGTGATGTTGATGTTTTACCTTTTACTTGTTTCAGTCGTTGAACCTGGGCCATGCTGGGGCACTTGCCTTGAACAGTTTTTAGTCAAACAAATTGACCCTTGTCTTTTTTTTTTTTTTTTTTTT
>NC_069008.1:4410615-4416075 GCF_001194135.2 Octopus bimaculoides
GTGTGTGTGTGTGTGTGTGTGTGTGTGTGTGTGTGTGTGTGTGTGTGTGTGATTTTTGGTGGGGTTTTTTTTTGTTTTGTTTTGAGTCAAGGTTTAGCTATTTCCTCATTGTCCTTGGTATGTATGTATGTGGGTGTGTACATGTCTGTGTGTTTGTGTGTATGTGGCTGTGTTTGTGTGTATATGTGGGTATGTGTGTGTGTGTGTGTATGTGGGTATGTGTGTATATGTAGGGGGTGCATATGTTTGTATATGTGGCTGTGTTTGTGTGTATATGTGGGTATGGGTATATGTGTTTGTATATGTGGGTATGTGTGTGTGTATATGTGGATATGTGTATGGGTATGTGTGTATATGTGGTGGGGTGTATATGTTTGTATATGTGGCTGTGTTTGTGTGTATGTGTAGGCGTGTGTATGTGTGTATATGCAGGTATGTGTACATGTGTTTGTATATTGGGGTATGTGTATATGTGTTTGTATAGGGGGGTATGTGTGTATAAGTGTGTGGGTATATATCGGTGTATATGTATGGTTGTATGTTGTTTTTTTTTGTGTGTGTATGTTTGTGTGCGTGTGTATGTGTTGTATGTTTGTGTAAGTGTCTGTGTTTGTATGAATGTGTACATGTAAGTGCGTATGTTTGGTTGTGTGTTTGTTTGATTGTAAGGGTTAGGGAGCCAAATGAGACATGGCTTAGTTTCCTTTGGGTTTTCACTTGTTGTTTGGGGGTAGAGACAGGGAGCTGGATGATGCATAATATTTCTTTTTATAATTTTTTTTTTTTTTGTTAAATATCCTTTTGTTTTCATTTTCCTTTTTTGGGAAATTTATATTTAGCATTTTATTTGTGTTGTTTTGTTAGCCTTGATCATCACTCTCTGACTGAGCAGACAGAACTATAATCACAGGCATTCCAACCATGACCATTCAGTCTATTTTGAGACTTATGTCTTGGACCACATTATTCAATAGCTTTTCAGAATGTGATTTGAAGAAGACCTGGCTGTTATTTCTACCAGCTCTAGTTACCATGTAGGGCCCCTCCCACCTCATTGGTTCATGCATACATATTGTTGTTGGCACTCCGTCGCTTTCGACGTCGAGGGTTCCAGTTGATCCGATCAACGGAACAGCCTGCTCGTGAAATTAACGTGCAAGTGGCTGAGCACTCCACAGACACGTGTACCCTTTAAACGTAGTTCTCGGGGATATTCAGCGTGACACAGTGTGACAAGGCTGACCCTTTGAATTACAGGCACAACAAAAACAGGAAGAAAGAGTGAGAGAAAGTTGTGGTGAAAGAGTACAGCAAGGTTCGCCACCATCCCCTGCCGGAGCCTCGTGGGGCTTTAGGTGTTTTCGCTCAATAAACACTCACAACACCCGGTCTGGGAATCGAAACTGCGATCCTATGACCGCGAGTCCGCTGCTCTAACCACTGGGCCATTGCGCCTCCACTTGCATACATATAAACATAGCAGAATGGTAAGGAGTGATTTGAAGGAGATTTGGCTGCTATTTCCAGTAAGTCTAACTACCATGGAAAAGTCTCTCTTGTTGGCTCAGATGTACCTACATACATAAGATAGTAGGGCATGATTTGAGGGAGATTTGGTTGCTTTTTTTATCAGGTGTAGATCATGTTGTGGTCTTCCTTATTTGCTCATATACCATATGTACATAAGACAGTATGATGTGATTATTTAAGGACGATTTGGTTGCTATTTCTATCTGCTCTAGCTACTGTTCAGAAGCCTCCCTTGTTGGCTCATATGTATATATATATATATGTAGGGAATGATTTGGAGGAAATTTGGCAGCTATTTTTAACAGGTCTGTCTACCATATAGAGATCTACCTTGTTGGCTCAAACATGCATATTTATATATACATAAATCAGTATGGTATGAGTTAAGGGACATTTGATTGCTATTTCTTTTAGGTCTAGCTGTCATGTAGAGGTCTCCCTTGTTGACTAGACATAGACATATATACATACATAAGACTGCTGGGTGTGGTTTTGGGGAAGCTAGGCTGATATTTCTGACTGCTCCATCTACCACATAGAGGTCTCCCTCATTAACCCATACATATGTACATATATAAGACAGTAGAATATAATTTAAAGGAATATTTGGCTGCTATTTTTAATAGGTTTATCAGCCCTGCAGGCACCTCCCCTGTTGGTTCATGCATGCATACATATATAAGCTGTATGGTATAATTTGAGATAGATTTGGCTGCTGTTTCTACCAGGTCTAGCTACCATGTGGACATCTTGTTTGCTCATGCATGTATATATACATATGTAAGACAGTATGATGAGATTCAAGGGAAATTTAGCTGCTATTTCTACCAGCTCAAGCTATCATGTAGAGGTCCCCCTTGGCTCATACATACACATATACATATTATAAGACAGTAGCGTGTCGTTTGAGGGAGATTTAACTGGTGTTTCTATAAGACCAAGCGACCACTTCAAGGCTTGCAGTTCAACAGTTGAAAGTAATACTGCTTTAGTTGTTGTTACATGTTCGGTAGTGAATAATAGTGTTTGCTACAAATACAGGCCAATAAACCAGCTGGGGGAGATTTTTTTGTTTTCAGGTTAAAAAAAAAAAAAAAAAAAAAAGCTGAAATAAGGATAATTACATTGGTAGATACACAGGTAGGTAGGTAGGTAGGTAGGTAAGTAGGACAGATGTTGAGGTAGCTGTTTTTTTGTTTTTCTCTGAAGGACAAGAATGCTAGGATGTGTGAGGTGTGAGATGTTAATCAGGCAGACGTAATGAACCCATAGCATAATTGTAAAATACATAAAAATAGTTTTTTTTTTTGTTTTTTTTTTTTTAGGCAGGAGGCCAACTTTTTTGTTTGCTTTCATTTTTTTTTTTCTTCTCTTTTCTTTGTAGGGGAAATCTAAAGATGGTTAGATGGGTGACTTACTGGGACAGTTTTCAAGTGATTAAGGGTTGAAAAATTTGACCCTTTTTTTTCTTTTTTTTTTCTGTAGGGACAATGTAATCTTTGAAAGATGAAGAAGGGTAAAAAAAATTTGAGCCAGTCTTTTTCTTTTCTTTTTTTTTTGCTTTTTTGTAGGGAAAACAGGAAAACATGGATCAGTGGTTCTCAGCTGAGGTCCATATGGTCCTTGAGTCCATATCACCCTTAAGGGTCCATACAAGATTTAGTTGTTAAAATTTATGTGCACTAAATTGGTTATATTTTCTACAATGCCCAAAATATTTTAACGAGTGGCTATGTGGTAAGTAGCTTGCTTACCAACCACATGGTCCGAGTTCAGTCCCACTACGTGTCACCTTGGGCAAGTGTCTTCTACTATAGTCTCGGGCCAACCAAAGCTTTGTGAGTGGATTTGGTAGACGGAAACTGAAAGAAGCCCGTTATATATATATATATATATATATATGTATGTGTGTGTATATGTTTGTGTGTCTGTGTTTGTCCCCCCAACTTCGCTTGACAACCGATGCTGGTGTGTTTACGTGCCCGTAACGTAGTGGTTCGGCAAAAAGAGACCAATAGAATAAGTACTAGGCTTCCAAAGAATAAGTCCTGGGGTCGATTTGCTCGACTAAAGGCGGTGCTCCAGCATGGCTGCAGTCAAATGACTGAAACAAATAAAAGAGTAATTCCCCAAAATATTTAATTACAAAAGTACAAAAATATTTTTTTAACCCTTTAGCTTTTAAACTGACCATATCTGCCCAAATAGTCTACCTGTTTTATGGTCAAACTGTCAAAATCTGGCCTCTTGCACCTACCCGACAATGTCATTCTAAAAACACAATCACATCATTGAAATCTCAAAGCTGTGGGATAATACTTAATTAATTCAAAGTAATGCAAATTAATAAGCATTAAATTTGATTATGGATTTATTGCTGCATTTTGTCCCCTCTTTTAACCCTACATGAAGGGTTGTAGTGTCCCTTAGCACTATATTCAATAAGTCAACTTCTTATATTATCCAGATAAACTTGTCTTCACAAGCATTTAGGCTCAAAGCCGACATTAATCTTTTTTCATAAGCATTGGAGCATGACACGCTCTTCACAAACACAGGTTAGTGAGATAGTTGCGATCTGTAAACAGTTCTGCGCAGGAACTGGAATGAGAATTATGGACACGCAATGCACATGTGCACACTGAATTCATAAAGACAAAGAGAATACAAAAAACGCTGTGCACATGTCAAAATAAAACAGAAGAGTTGGATAAAACAAGTTATATGATGGTCTGCATTCCATGTCTGACACATTGTGTTTGGCAATGTGAGATGGATGGAATATGTACACTTGTAGATGGACAGTGCAATCAAGAGATATCAATACAAGACACAGTTAAAGACCTTTGCTCAAACGAAATACCACTAAGCATTTCGCCCTGTATGCTAATGTTTCTGTCAGCTCACCGCCTTAGAAATCATATTTATTGATGGAAGACTGTCAAGGGTCACTGGAAGAAAGCTTGAGGGACATGTACACACCTGGGAGTGGGGATTGAGAATTGCTGATGTTGAGGCTCCTCTTGTTGACTCAAACTCATCTTGGATATATAATATCTAAGCTCATTTCTAGCAGGATCCACAAAAAAATGGTAACCCTTAACTGGAATTTCATATCTGGCACCTGTGCCAACCTCTCCTTCATTGACTGAGGACTGAACAAGAGCCAGTCCGGCGGCACTGACAACGATCATCATCATCATTTAACGTCCGCTTTCCATGCTAGCATGGGTTGGACGATTTAACTGGGGACTGGCGAAGCGGATGGCTACACCAGGCTCCAATCTGATCTGGCAATGTTGCTACAGCTGAATCACGCTCGAATATTGTTTTTCACATGCCACCAGTACATGTGCTTGTAAGGTGACGCTGGCAACAATCAAGCTCGAATGGTGATTTTTGACAACAATGATGATGGTCTTGATGATGGTGATGGTAATGAAACATCTTCCCATTATTAATTCTTAACGATTATATCTATAGGATTATGAAGATCCCTTTGTAAGTATGTGGTTTTGGGATCTGGTCTCACCATGGAATACCTTGGGAAAGTTTTGGTATTTGGGGAGTAAAAATTTGGTGGACTGGACGGAATATGGTATGGAACATCACCAGAGGTAGAAACCAATCCTCTTATTGATTGGAAGAGTTAATCTAATGCCTGGATTAACACCTGGCTACTTTTTGGATGTCTTTGACAGAGTTTCCCTTCTCGTCCCTCTGCACCTGTATTGTCAAGAGCATTGGCGGTGGGGGGGTGGGGCCAAGTCTGTGGGACTGTGTGTGTGGGTGAGTAATAAATGCAATATTGCAAATGTACTGCTTTCTTCTATAGTAATCTATGTGTCTTGGTGTCTCCTCCCCCCCACACCTCACTGTTTTCTACCTCCCCCCCCCGCACATATGCCACATTACCACTGCCACCGACAC
>NC_069008.1:4416224-4419594 GCF_001194135.2 Octopus bimaculoides
ACAAACAAACAAACAAACACCCAAAACTAAATATCTCATCAAATTCCTTTAACATGATGAATATTATGATTAATTTTTAATAGTTAGGGTTGAACTAACCTTTTCCCCCATTTTTCTATAAATACATATTGATTCTTCTTCGTGTTGTACTAAACTAGTTTCCTTTAGTTACTGCTAGCTGCCAGCATTTTCATACCGTTATACCTCTGTGTCACTCATTTTCTTTCTCTCACCCCATTTTCCTCTCTTTCTCCCCCCCCCCAACTCTCCCTCTCTCACTCTGTCTCCCTTTTAGTGTTTGCCTTTCAATTGTCTTACTCTCACCTCTCTCTCTGTCTCTCTCTCTGTCTGTCTCTCTCTCTCTCTCCATATATATACATATTTATATATATATGTATATGTGTATATATCCCTTCATATTGTGTTTTCTGTTTATCTATGTACCTCTCTCTCTCTATTGCTCTTACTTTATTACTCATTCTCTTTCTCCCTCTCTCCTCCCTCCCTCCCTCTTCTCTCAGTCTGCATCTCTTTTACGCTGTTTCTCCCCATTCATATATTTACTCTGGCAAACACTTTGTCTTTGACACTGTTTAGCTATCTACCCATCCATCCATCCATCCATCCATCCATCACTCACACCGTATCTCCTTTCTCTCTCTCTCTCTCTCTCTCTCTCTCTCTCTCTCTCTCTCTCTCATTTACTCACTCTCTGTCTTTCTTTCACTTTCTGTCTATCTGACCCACTCTCTATCTCTCACCTACACTTTATCTCTTTCGCCCTATCTCTCACTCACCCACTCACTCATGCTGTGTGTGTGTGTCTCTCTCTCTCTCTCTCTCTCTATATATATATATATATATATATATATGTGTGTGTGTGTGTGTGTGTGTGTGTGTTTCTCTCTCTCACACACATACTGTCTCAGAAACTGCCTGACCTAGGTTATGTTATATAGTAAACATCTCTGTAACATTTTTGGAATGATTGATTTTTGTTGACTTTACAGAAATTCCTGTATTGACTCTAAATACCATATTATTGTTTCTGTGTCATTAACTGTACAAGTGATGGCCTATTTTCCTCTTTTCTCAATAACTCACACACAGCCAGGCAGCAAAACAGTTAGTCCAACAATCACGCAGTTATGATTAGAGTGAGAATTCTTTTTACCCATCATCAGCTTATTCTAATAAGAGACTTTTAGTACATCAATTCATTAGAAAACAAAAAAAAAGAAAATCCCAGTTTTGGTTTTGAGTTATCTCCCTTGCTTTTGCTTGGTTTTCTTAAGCATTGTTTGACAATGTTTACCTCTCACCTCACTGTATAGGTTTAGTGTTTGATTAAAGGTATCATATTGGTGTTGTCTCATCTCAGTACATCTTTCAATTGCACTGAGGAGATACATCCTCTCCACGGGTATCACTCTATCATCAGCACAATCTATCATCAGACTGGTATCATTTTAAAGGGAATCAATTAAGCTGGTTGCACATCATTCTCTCTCCCCCTCTCTCTCCCTCTCTCTCCCCCCTTTCTCTCATGGTTCATCTATGTATGTATTGTGGAGGTGCAATGGCCCAGTGGTTAGGGCAGCGGACTTGCGGTCCTAGGATCGCGGTTTCGATTCCCAGACCGGGCATTGTGAGTGTTTATTGAGCGAAAACACCTAAAGCTCCACGAGGCTCCAGCAGGGGATGGTGGCGAACCCTGCTGTACTCTTCCACCACAACTTTCGCTCACTCTATCTTCCTGTTTCTGTTGTGCCTGTAATTCAAAGGGTCAGCCTTGTCACACTCTGTGTCACGCTGAATATCCCCCGAGAACTACGTTAAGGGTACACGTGTCTGTGGAGTGCTCAGCCACTTGCACGTTAATTTCACGAGCAGGCTGTTCCGTTGATCGGATCAACTGGAACCCTCGACGTCGTAAGCGACGGAGAGCCAACAACAACAACAACATCAACATCATCATCATTTAACATCCGCCTTCCTTGCTGGTATGGGTTGGATGGTTTGACTAGGTCCACTCTGCTGAGTGGTTGGTGTTAGGAAGGGCAGTCTGGTGCAGGCTTCTGCATGGCTGGCCCTTATCAAACCGTCACACCCATGCTAGCATGGAAGGAAGGCATTAAACAATGATGATGATATTTATTAGATATATTAGATATATTAGATTTTTATGGCGAAATCATATATACTGACAGAAAATTCAGTCAGGAATCTGCGAAAGTTGAGCCAGTCTTAACTAACGAGGCAACGGAAATTGCCGAAAATGACCATTTAGTATAAAGAATTCTCAATTGGAGTTTTCGAGTGATTATAGTCCCTCTCAGTATATATGTAAACAACTATGTACTTTGGCTACAACATTAGAGCATTTTAGCTCTTATTTCTAGCAATGTAGTTGTTTCTAATACCTTAGTCATATTTAGTGACAATTATAATTTTCCTTTTTGGTAAAACCTTGCAAATTGCTGCATATATTAATATCATCATCATCGTTTAACGTCCACTTTCGATGATGATAATATATACAGCAATTTGCAATGTTTTACCAAAAAGGAAAATTATAATTGTCACTAAATATGACTAATATATATATATATATATATATACATTAATTTATATATAGCTTTCATTACTAAACACCATTTTATTATTCCACTGTGTCCTTTGTTGTTTCAAACACTGATTAATGTTTATGTTAGTACATTACTTGACAAAAGAAAGATATGTATGTCATATATACCATTATATATATATATATTTTTTTTGTCTTGGAACAAAAGACAAATATTGATATATTTATTAAGGTGGCGTTTGGTACATAACAAGACAAATGCATACTGGGATATTAAGATATTTACTATGTTAGACAATTGTTATTGGTGTATTAAGATGGCATATGGAATACAACAAAAAAAAATGCATTTGTATCATAAGATAGTATTTGGAACATAACAAGACAATTGTATATAGTTATAGGTGCAGGTGTGGCTGTGTGGCATGAATTATGCGTCCCAACCACATGGTTCCAGGTTCAGTCCCACTGCGTGGCACCTTGGGCAAGTGTCTTCTACTCTAGCCTCAGGCCAACCAAAGCCTTGTGAGAGGATTTGGTTGACGGAAACTGGAAGAAGCTCGTTGTGTGTATATATATCTGTGTGTGTGTGAATGAAATCCTTTCTGTTGCTTCAGGATGTTTTATCAGTGAAGTCTTTTTTCGATTTAGGACACAGCACATGGGCTCTTTTTGTGTTGCTCTTCTTGCCTGTTTTCTGTTGTAGGATGTTAGGTTGTTTGTTAGCACTTCTTGTTGTTCTTGTTCTCGTTGCCCTGATTACCTTGTTTAACCCATGCTGCC
>NC_069008.1:4419750-4420579 GCF_001194135.2 Octopus bimaculoides
ATTACTTGACAAAAGAAAGACATGTATCTATCATATATACCATTATATATATATTTTTTTTTTTGTCTTGGAACAAAAGACAAATATTGATATATTTATTAAGGTGGCGTTTGGTACATAACAAGACAAATGCATACTGGGATATTAAGATATTTACTATGTTAGACAATTGTTATTGGTGTATTAAGATGGCATATGGAATACACCACAAAAAAAAAATGCATTTGTATCATAAGATAATATTTGGAACATAACAAGACAATTGTATATAGTTATAGGTGCAGGTGTGGCTGTGTGGCATGAAGTATGCTTCCCAACCACATGGTTCCGGGTTCGGTCCCACTGCGTGGCACCTTGGGCAAGTGTCTTCTACTCTAGCCTCAAGCCAACCAAAGACTTGTGAGAGGATTTGGTTGACGGAAACTGGAAGAAGCTCGTTGTGTGTATATATATCTGTGTGTGTGTGTGAGTGTGTGTGTGTAAATGAAATCCTTTCTGTTGCTTCAGGATGTTTTATCAGTGAAGTCTTTTTTCGATTTAGGACACAGCACATGGGCTTTTTTTGTGTTGCTCTTCTTGCCTGTTTTCTGTTGTAGGATGTTAGGTTCTTTGTTAGCACTTCTTGTTGTTCTTGTTCTCATTGCTCTGATTACCTTGTTTAACCCATGCTGCCACCTTCTTCTTTTTCTGTTTTCTTTCTTTTTCTTTTTTTTTTATCCATTTTGTTGTTTTTGCCTTTCTTTTTTTCTTCTTTACTGATATGCAATTGGGATTGGTTTCTGATTGTCCCACTTTCAGTTCTTCTACTCCACATTATTATTATTTCCAC
>NC_069008.1:4420589-4421084 GCF_001194135.2 Octopus bimaculoides
TCTCTACTTCTCTCTCTCTACTTCTCTCTCTCTACTTCTCTCTCTCTACTTCTCTCTCTCTACTTCTCTCTCTCTACTTCTCTCTCTCTCCCTACTTCTCTCTCTCTCCCTACTTCTCTCTCTCTCCCTACTTCTTTCTCTCTCTCTACTTCTCTCTCTCTCCCTACTTCTCTCTCTTTCTCCCTCTTTTTTAAAATTTATTTTTCTGTATTTTTTCTCTCTTGTCTCTCATTCTAAGTTTATTTCCCTCTCAGATTTTTTCTTCTCAAACTTCCATTTTCTCTCTCCCTGTTGGGTATCTCTCTGTCTGTCTGTCAGTCTCTTCTTATTTTCTGTCTCTCTGTCTCTCTCATTTCTGTCCCATTTTCTGTTTATTTGTCTGTCTCTTTCTCTCTCTACCTCTCATTTTCTTTCTGTCTGTCTGTCTGTCGCTCTCTATCTCTCTCTCTCTCTCTCTCCCTCCCTCTCCCTATCTCTGTCTCCCATCCCTCTCCT
>NC_069008.1:4421094-4422075 GCF_001194135.2 Octopus bimaculoides
TCTGTCTGTCTCTCTCTCTCTCTCCCTATCTCTGTCTCCCATCCCTCTCCTTCCTTTCACCCTCTCTCTCCCCATCTCCCACCTCCACTCATCCTCCTCCCTTCTCTGCAAATCAGTCACATTGCACTTCACCCATCTGATTATCTTACCTTAGATCATTCTTACCATCTGTCTTAGCAATATTTATCTTTTCCTTACCTTTTACTGTTATTTCATTGTCCCCCCCTCTTTATAATAATAACAAACACAAACCTGACAGTTCCACTTACCCCACTTTCTTCTTGTTACATAAACCTGCCAACTGATTCTGGTTACCATTCTACAAAAGTTTTCCTTTCTTTTTTTCATCTTCTTGGTCCCTTACTTAAAACTCTTTAAATCCTTTGCTATGAGTTTTCTGTTGAAAATATCTTTTATATTTTACTTGTTGTGGCCATGCTGGGGCACCACCTTGAAGTACTTTTAGTCAAATGAATTAACCTTAGTACTTATTTGTTATTTTTGTAAAGATTGGTACTTATTCTATAGGTCTTTTTTACTGAACTGCTAAGTTACGGGGATGTAAACACACCAACACTGGTTTGTTAAGTGATTGTAAACACACACACACACACACAATTGGGCTTCTTTCAGTTGCTGTCTATGAAATCTACTCATTGCAGCCGCCAATGGTGCAGAGGACCCAAATGATAATAAAAATGGTTTCCAATTTTTGCATAAAATCAGCTATTTTGCAGGAGAGGGTAAGTCGATTACATCGACCCCAGTGTTAAACTGGTACTTATTTTATCGAATCTAAAAGTATGAAGGGTAAAGTCAACCTTGGTAAAATTTGAACTCAAAATGTTGTGGCCCTCTGTCAGTTACGACGTCGAGGGTTCCACCTTGATGATCTGATCAATGGAGCAACCTGCTTGTGAAATTAACATGCAAGTGGCTGAGCACTCCACAGACACGTGTAGCCTTAACGTAGTTCTCAGG
>NC_069008.1:4423010-4427309 GCF_001194135.2 Octopus bimaculoides
TATATATATATATATATATCAGTACCGCCAGACTGGCCTTCGTGCCAGTGGCACATAAAAGTACCCACTACACTCTCGGAGTGGTCGACGTTAGGAAGGGCATCCAGCTGTAGAAACTCTGCCAAATCAGATTGGAGCCTGGTGCAGCCATCTGGTTTCACCAGTCCTCAGTCAAATCGTCCAACCCATGCTAGCATGGAAAGCGGACGTTAAACGATGATGATGATGATGATGATGATTAGTGGCAACTCCAGCACTTGTGCTTTTCGAGCTTAGCCTGAGTGTAAATTTAGTGAAGTGAAAATGTATTTGTATGCTGATTTAATTTCTGCCAACACTGACTTCAAGTATGTAACTGCAGCCAATAACTCGAGCTCCTTTTACTGAGCCTGGTTGCAGTTCGTTTATTTTCGTTCAGTATCTGGCAGTCATCTTATATCATTTGTAGCAGACGTTTTCTTGACATCGTTCACACACACCTGACTCGGGGCTCAGAAGTTACAGCCTCAGTTGTTAGCTATAATCATAAAAATTAAAAGTAATTCAAATTCAATTTTTTCTTGAAACAATAAATTTCTATAGAGATTAGGATTTAAATTCCAGAAAAGTTTCTGTTCTGCAATATTCTTAAAGGAACGAAAAATTATCCAGCAACTCAGGCTAATACGAGCCTGGAAGGTGTAAAAGACTAACTGGCATCTCTTGTCAAGAGTACAGGCGACAGTCAGATCACTGATGTTTGTTGTGCACTCTGCTGTCGTTATTTGATTGCTGCTATTCTGTGCATCTGTGTGTAAAGATTAGTTGTGTTTTGCAGAGTTGCTTTATTTTCACCCTTAACTTAGAAATGTAGAAAGACATACTGCTAGATATAAAAAGTAAGGCATCAGGAGCTAGAAATATTGTGGAAAAATGTGAAATTCTTTGAGCGAGCATGTGTCTGTCTCATGCGAAATCTGTGATGAGCCTGAGTGACGCTGATGACCTGGAGTCACTTCTGATATATATATATATATATATATATATATATATATATATATACACACACACACACACGTATATATATATATTTAGAGACATATTACTTGAAGCTTTTGATGAAATAGTGGGGGATATAGCATCACATAATGTGGAAGAAAACTGGAGGTTCCTACAGGACAACCTGTTCAGAGCTACTGACCAGATCTGTGGATGGCGCAAAGTACCCTCTTGACCCAAGGTAATGTGGTGGTGGAACAATGTAGTTGACAGGGCCATTAAGGAAAAGAAACACGCATAGAAGGACTGGAAGAATGGTGGTAGCAGGGAATTGTATCAGATTACCAGAAGGGAAGCTAGGAGACAGGTTTATTTAGCCAGAGGGAAAGCAGATAAGAAAAAATTTGCCAATGTTCTGCATCATGAGGTCCACAGACTTGAAGTGTTTCGTATTGCAAGACAGTGTATGAGAGAGAATCGTTATGTCGTAGGAGAGAAATGAGTCTGCATGGATGATGGCTCACTTGCATTTAATGATGCTGCGAAAAGAGAGACTTGGAGACGCTACTATGAAAGGTTGCTAAATGAAGAGAATGAATGGGAGGAAGAGAGTTTGCCAAATGTCGACCCAACAGAGGGACCAGCTATCTGAATTGACAGTACCCTGGAAGATAAAGTACTTAAGAGTATGAAGACAGGAAAAGCCCCCATACCTCACCACCTGCCCATCAGGAATCACTGCAGAGATGCTTAAAATATCTGGCGGTGTCAGCTATAGCCTAGTCAATCAGGTGATACATGAAGGAATCATACCCAATGACTGGTGTAGCAGCACCATAGTCAACTGCTACAAAGGTAAAGGTGATGCATTAGATACGAATAATTACAGAGGTATCAAGTTGTTGGATCAGGTAATGAAAGTCATGGAGAGGGTCATAGCCCAACTAATTAGGGAGAGAGTTAGTTTAGACAAGATGCAGTTTGGTTTTGTGCCAGAGAAAAGTACCACTGATGCTTTATTTCTGGTAAGACAGCGGCAGGAGAAATACCTAGCCAAAGATAAACCTCTGTACCTGGCTTTCATTGACAAGGAGAAAACCTTTGACAGGGTCCCCCGATACTCTATCTGGTGGTCAATACAGAAACTAGGGACAAATGAGTGGTTAATGAGAGCTGTACAAGCCATGTACAGAGATGCTGTCAGTAAGGTGAGGGTTGGCAATGAAAATAGTGAAGAATTCTGGTTTAGGGGTAGGGGTCCACCAAGGATCAGTCCTCAGCCCCTTCTTATTCATCATAGTCCTCCAAGGAACAACAGAGAAACTCAAGACAGGATACCCCTAGGAGCTTCTCTATGCTGATGACCTTGCTCTAATAGCTGAGTCACTATCAGAACCGGAGGAGAAGTTTCAGGTATGAAAGCAAGGTCTAGAATTGAAGGGCCTTAGAGTCAATCTAGCAAAAACCAAAGTTTTAATAAGTAGGAAGACACACAAATCACAAATCCCTTCAAGTAGAAAAGGTGTAGGTAGAAACTCCATAAGATGTACCTGGTGTAAGCTATGGACACATAATAGGTGCAGCAATATCAAAAGAAGGCTAATTGGGAAGATAGTTTTTGTGTGTGGCAAATTGCTCAGGGGCAATAAACACTGAAAATGTGCAGAAAACAGCTTCCATCACATGCCAGGGGGAAAATCTAGAAGTAGTTCATAGCTCCCTTTACCTAGGTGACCAAGTCAGTAGCAGGGGTGGATGCTCTGAGAGTGTAGCTGCTAGAATAAGAATAGCCTGGTCAAAAATCGAAGAATAACCAAAAAATATAACCGAGGGGGTTATTAAAAAAATTCCAATAGATTTGGGTGTCATTTCTAGCATGTAGAGAGACTTAACTTCATGCTCTGGTTGAAAATCATTAAAAAAAATTTCTGGGGTCGATACATTCGACTTAAAATTCCACAAAGTGGTGCTCCAGCATGGTTGCAGTTTAATGACTGCCACAAGTAAAAAGAAAAAGAAAAACGAAATATATCACAGAAGTGGTTTTGATCAGGTTTAAGTCAGAATAATAAAATCTTGGAGTCTCAACTTACAATTTTCGAGAAATGAAAATTTTTTAATAGAGACTTTTTCAGTTTTGTGTGTGGAGTATCCAAAAATCTTTCCTTCTTTATATTATACCATGCTCATTTACTTATTACAAGATGAGCATTTTGGTGTTATATAATTCAACACTTTTTTCTCTTTTAGAAACGAATATGCAGCATCAAAACATTTTAAATAACAATAAATCGAATTATACCGAAATAAGTAACATTTTATTTCAATTTCAAAATTGCTTTATTTTTGCTTTTTTAATGACTAGCGCTGGTCCACTCTTCTTCATGAGTATCCAAAACACCCCTGGGACAACCCCACTTAGTTACAGTGCGAAAGTGGACAAAATCCCCTCGGTTATATTTTTTGGTTATTTTTCATTTTTTTTCTTTTTTACTTGTTTCAGTCATTAGACTGTGGCCATGCTGGGCACTGCCTTGAATAATTTTTAGTCGACTGTATCAACCCCGGAATTTTTTACTTTCTTACTTGTTTCAGTCATTAGAGTGTGGTTATGTAGGGTACCACCTTGAAGAATTTTAGTCGCAGAAAAATCAGCATTTTAAAATTTACATCTAAAGTCTTCGTTTTCTTCTCTCTGCACTTAGAGATTAATGAGCTGACCTTTTGAACTTTCTGCGGCCGTTGACGGTCTAGCAGAATTATGGCGCCGAAGTAACCAGGTTTTGTCCGGAGCCCAGCGCAATTAAACTGTTTTTAAATAAAATATATAATCTTTTACTTAAAGGGTTTTTAGTCGAAGAAATCGACCCCAGGACTTATTCCTTGCAAGCTTAGTACTTACTTTTTCGGTCTTTTTAACCGAACCACTAAGTTATGAGGACGTAAACACACCAACATCAGGTGTCAAGCGATGGGGGCGGGAACAAGCAGACACAAAGATATACAGACATATATGACGGGCTTCTTTCGGTTTCTGCCTACCAAATCCATTCACAAGGTTTTGGTCGGCTTGAGGGTATAATAGAAGACATTTGCCCAAAGTATCACGACATTCAATCGTTTTGAGTCTCAGCTTTGTCAAGATTCGTTCGTTAGTTTCCGTGTGCGTGACAGCTAGTGTTGTCAACTTATCACTAAAACGGTTTTTTGACGCACAAACAGGATCTTTTTTAAAACGGGGGCCACATTTTTCATTAACGAAACACTTTGAAACTTGGAACACTGGCAGAATGTGTCATATAAAACATCTTTTTCTCTTAG
>NC_069008.1:4428171-4434214 GCF_001194135.2 Octopus bimaculoides
TTATTTATTTTTTCTCGCATCTTTTTTCGTGAATGTGTTTGACTGAGAGATAGATAGATAAATAGATAGAGAGAGAGAGAGAGAGAGAGAGAGTGTGTGTTATCAGAGAGAGAGAGAGGTGTCTTGCTCTCTGTGTGTGAGTGAGAGTGTGTGTCACTGTGTGTGTGAGACTACGGCTCGCAAAAAAAAAACCGATAATTCCCAAAACTGAGTTTAAGTAATCGTCCAAACCGGTTTTCGCGGATTTAGAGCGGTGTCCCTGCAACGAAGAAGTTTGTCGTATATTATGTTTTGTTTATATACATATACAGAGAAAGAGAGAAAGTAACACGTTGACTGATATCCACAAATATGTTGATAGTGCCTGTATTTGTATCTATGTGCAAACAATAACAAAAAATAATGGTATTATATTTATTTAATCAGGAATGCAACGTTTTTCGTTGTATTTTTGAGAATCAATCAAGTTTCTTGACTTGCTTGTTGATTCGCTCTTACAAAATTTCATTTTTTGTAGGAGATTTACGGAAAAGTTTTGAAAATTTTCTTACCTTATTTAAAACTTTGTTGTTAAAATTCAGGTTTTAGCTGGGGAAACAAGCATTTTCGTGAGCCAAATCTGTTTGAAAAAGTATGTCCTGTTGGCTTATGTCAGCTTCATCATCACTATCGTCTGTTATAGCGATCTCTTCACTTTTTTTTATCAGTCTCATTGGTTGAGGCAATATTTTCAATATTTTTTTTTGATAGAGAATGTCGATTACAGACAAATGTATGCAATGTGTGACATTGTTGGTGATCAGATCTTATTTCTTTTCCGAATTTCATCATCATAGAAGCACCATCCGTCGTACAGCCAACAATATGTATATCCAAATCCAATCCAAATTCACGAAGATGTCCTCTCACAAATTGCTCTGTTCTCCTGTTATTAAGGGAGCCATGGATCTCAATAAGACCCAACGACCAATGATTGTCTTTGCCATGAGCATTTATGTTCATATATCGTTTATTTTGAATTGATGTGTATTTATCCAATGTCAATGAGTAGTGAATCCCCAGTGCTATTTCTTTTTCGAAATAATGAATAAGTTCTTCTTTCTTGGTTATGTAATAATTCATTACCACATTCCTGACTCCGTTTGCAGATGCTGGTTGTAATTTATCATATTTGCCTCTCTGACTATGAAGATTTCTCTGTATAAAATCGCTTTTGGCGATTGAATTGAAAGAGAAACTATCCATAGCAGCTAACTTTGAAACTTCTTCCATTGATTTCTTTGTTAAAAAGTGTTCCATTGTTCTTGTCATTTTCACAGGAGGCTGGTTTGCATCTTGATTTATGTCGATTTGATGAATCTTCTTCAAGTGCAAGATCAGAGACGTAGTAGATCCTCCAGAAGACTTTATGATCTTATCACACTTATTGCATTGAGCTTCATCTTTGTTTTTCCTATCGAAAAAATTCCAAACAGTTGATTTTCTTTTTATCATGCTAGGGCTAATGAAAATAATTAAGAAAAAATTTAGTTAATGTTACTTCCTTGAAATGAATCTGAAACTGGTTATTACATATGTTCAACGGGAAAGATCACCTGACTGAAGACTAACAGCATCCCCTTGACTTGCTCTGAATAAAGTCGGTTACCTCCAAATTCAAAGAGTCAGCCAGGGGTTAGCGAAGGAAATGACAATGTTGCGATATGTTTCAATGAAACAGACAGCACTCTCAACTAAAGGCGACCGACAACAGTTCAGTTAGTTCAGTTTAAAAAAAAATGTTTTGCGAAAACAAAAATAGAAACAGCAAGCATTAAAATCGGTTTTAGCAAATCCATTTCAGTTTTACTGATCATAATATAAAACTGGTTTCGATCCCTATGTGAGACTCTTCTTCTAGTCAGGTATCGCACTATTGCGATACTGTGGTCATCACGATGTCTTGCCACCTTCTCCTGTCCTCTACCCCATGGACAACTGAGAATAAAGACAATCCTGTGGCTGCGATGTCTTTCAGCCAAGAAGTGGGTGGTCTGCCTCTTTTACGTCTGCCGTTCACCTTGCCTGTTATGATCGTTCGCTCAAGTCCATCCCGGCGCATGACGTGGCCAAAGAACCGTAGCTTCCGCCGCATGATGTTTCGACGAAGCGTCATCTTGCAACCGAGCTTTTCTAGTACCCAGTTGTTCGTCCTTCTCTCCGTCCACGACACTCTAAGGATTCTGCGGTAACACCACATTTCAAAAGCGTTCACTCTTTTCTCGTCTGCCTTCAACATTGTCCACGACTCGCAGCCGTACGTTGCAATAGAGAAAGCGGCAGCCCGAAGTAGCCTTATCTTCAGCAGCATTGACACGCCATGGTTCTTCCAGATGTTCTCCATATCTTGTACCACTTGCCTCGCTATCGCGAGCATTCTCCGTATCTCTGGTGTGCTTCATCCACTGGTGCTGATTGTGGATCCCAAGCACACGAAATCATCCACTTCCTGAATCATCTCTCCGTCTATGGTGAAGTCACCTTGGTCTGTACTGTACTTATCCACCACCAAGATCTTTGTCTTCTCTACATTCAAGAATAGGTCACTCTGTGCACTTATGTCTTTCACTTGGCGTATCAACTGCAGCAATTGGTCCTTGCTATTACTTATGAGGGTTGTGTCCTCGGCGTATCTCAGATTGCACAGCCTTTCTCCGCCAATCTGCACACCACCATCGTAGTTCTTCACCGCTCTTATGATGTTTTCTGCATAGATATTGTACAGATATGGAGACAGAACACATCCCTATCGGACAACCCTCTCCATGCCGAACCACTCAGTGTCACCGACGGACGTCCTGACAGATGACTGTTGATCTTGATATAGTCGCGCCAACAGTGCGACTAAGTGTTCAGGAAATTCCATGTCCTTCAGGACGTCCCATAGCTTGCTGTGTCTCACATAGTCAAAGGCCTTAGAGTAGTCGATGAAACACACGTAAAGTGAGATGTTACATTCCTTAAACTTTTCGATCATCATCCTAATGTTGACTATCTGTTCCCTTGTTCCCCTGCCCTTGACGAAGCCGGCTTGTTCCTTAGCGATGACACTGCTATATTTCCGCTGCAGTCTACCTACGATGATTCGCAGCAGGATCTTGCTTGCGTGGACAATAAGACTGATGGTTCGGTGGTTAGAGCACTCGCGTGGGTTGCCTTTCTTTGATATTGATACGAAGACTGCACGACACCAGTCGATCGGCCACTCCACGTCATTCCAGATCTTGACACAATCTCCACAACAGTTCTATCCCAATATCTCCCATCGCCTTCCATACCTCGATGGGAAGTTCACCCACGCCAGAGCTCTTCCCGTTCTTGGTATGGTACAGCGCCTGCCTCACTTCTTCTTTGAGTGGTTCCTGTTCTCTGTCTTCGGCTACAGCGAGTGCAGCGGAGAGATCTTCTTGCCTTTCTTCTGTACAAATCGGTGCTGTTTTCCCTCCACCTAGCTTTGATGTCCTCTTCCTCTGTTAGGATGCTACCTTCTTTATCGTTGATGACGTCACTACGTGGAGTCCATTTCCTCTTTCTACTCAATTCCTTCACCAAACGAAAAACAGACTTGATGTCACCTTTCTGTGACGCATCTTCCGCCTCCAGACATATCTGCTTCAGATGGTTCCTCTTGTCCTCTAGTGCCTGTCTGTTGTACTGCTTGTCAAGTTCTCTCCATTCCTGATTTCCACTTGCTTTTGCTTTCTTCCTTCTTCTTGCGACGTCTAGTGTGTCGTCTGATAGCCACGGCCTCTTCATAGTCCGTCTTTTGGGAATATTCCTCTCCGCAACTTCCTTTGTGATGTTGACCATTTTCTCCCAAAGTGCGTCTGATCTCCACTCTCCGTTATCGTATGATTGGAGAAGCAGTAGAAATCTATTTTGCATCTCGACACTGAAAGCCTCCGGGATCTTTGTGATGTCGTACCGTATTGTTTTCGTCTGCTTTCGCCGTGACCTCAGTTGATGATCGCTTCCGCAGTCTGCCCCTGGTCGTGTCCTTACATTCTTGAGTGCCGACCTCCATCGTCCTTGAATCATGATGTAGTCAATCTGGTTTCGAAACCGGTCTCCTGGACTGGTCCAAGTGTACAACCTTCTCGGGTGATGCTGGAAGATAGTGTTACCGATGTCTAGGTTGATGGTGATACAAAAGTCAACCAGATCCTGTCCTCTTTCATTCCTCTCCCCCAACCCGTGTTGGCCCACACTCGAACTGTTGGTAATGCTCTTCCCCACCTTGGCATTCCAATCTCCCATCAAGATAATGACAACTCTCCGTGGAACATTGTCCAGTGTCAGCTGAACAACATCATAGAAATCCTGCATTTCTTCTTCACTTGCTTCGCTCGTTGGTGCGTAAACCTGGATGAGTGTAGTGTTTAGTGACCCCTCAGTCGTATTCTCTCTTTTTCTCTTTTACTTGTTTTAGTCATTTGACTGCGGCCATGCTGGAGCACCGCCTTTAGTCGAGCGAATCGACCCCAGGACTTATTCTTTGTAAGCGTAGTACTTATTCTATCGGTCTCTTTTGCCGAACCGCTAAGCTACGGAGACGTAAATACACCAGTATCGGTTTTCTAGCGATGTTGGGGGGGGGGACAAACACAGGCACACACACACACACATATATATATACACACATACACACACACATATACGACGAGCTTCTTTCAGTTTCCGTCTACCAAATCCACTCACAAGGCTTTGGTCGGCCCGAGGCTATAGTAGAAGATGCTTGCCCAAGGTGCCACGCAGTGGGACTGAACCCAGAACCATGTGGTTAGTAAGTTGGTAAGCAAGCTACTTACCACACAGCTACTTGTATGGTGACGATTCTGTCATTGACAGGATTGTATCCCATGACTGATGGGGGTCACCTCTCTGGACGTCACAATCCCACTCCATTACGTCGACCGATCTCCCTTCCTGAGAAGAAGACTGTGTCTCCACTCTGTGCTGTGAATCTTCCCTGATCGTTCCGCCAGTGTTCCGACAGCCCGAGGACACTCACTCCGCATCTCTTCATCTCAGATGTTATCACGTTTAGCTTCCCCGTGATGGGTCCTCTGACATTCCATGTGGCAATGATCCACTCCTTACGTAGGTGAATACCCCTCTTTTTCATACCAGGACCGTCGGGAGGAAGGTGTCTAGTACTTGGGTTTAACCCACCTCCGTCATCACCTAGTTGACTAGATGTACTTGGAGAAGCATAAACCTCTTCCGCGGTGACATTTGACACATCTTCAGGCCCGCGGGTCTCACCTTCCAATGTGATATCTGGCAATCTAAGGCCTGAAATCATGATAACAATCTCGACTATGTAGTGCGGTAGGTCGTCAGCATCTTCGCACCAGAGTTGAGATCCCTGAACTTTCATGACAGTTCTTCCGCCCTGAAAGACCGTTGACCGCCATGTCGCAGTTTGTACGCCCTTTAACATAAAGCCGGTGACCACTTGACACAAGGGGAAATGGTTTTCCCCATCCTCAACTGGAGTCCACTAGATACATAGTTTGGCCGGCGAGACGACGCCGTTGCCCGGGGTGTGGCCGCTGCTGTGCCAGGCAGTTACTAGGAGCCATATGTACGAGCTGAGGCTGATGAGGGGACCAAGGTAGTCAGACCACCCGCGCAGGGCGAGGCGTCTGTCTTCCTACAAAGGTGCTACCCCTCCATCAGTCCTCCCCCCCCCATGAGACACCATATTTTTCTGTTTCTCAGGCGAATGAGCTTTTTAAATAAAAAAAAAGTGAGACACTATTTAAAAATTTTTAAATGCCCATTCGCCTGAGAAACACACGTACGCAAATATGTACGTGTATATGGCAGATAATGGGTGTACATATGTGTTTGTGTGTGACCCATTTTAAACATACCTGACAACACCTCTCTCTCTCAATCTTTCTCCGTTAATCATTCACTAAAAAAGTAAATAAATAAAATTTATGCTATCACTCGCTCTGCCTCACACACACAACGACACACACTTTCATTCTCTCTC
>NC_069008.1:4434224-4435328 GCF_001194135.2 Octopus bimaculoides
CAAAAATGATGCGAGGAAAAAAATAAAAAAGGTCTGCTGTTACTCTCTCCCTCACACACACACACACACATCTTTTCTCGTTCTTCCTCTCTCTCTCTCTCACACACACTTTCTGTCTCGCACCCCCCATCAACATATACACACATCCCTGTCAATTTTTCTCTCCTTTTCATTTTATGTTTACTTCAAACGAAATGTGCATTTTCACTCACAAAAATAAATAAAAATTTTTTACGGAATTTACCGAACGCTGTACCTTAAGCTGATCGGGTCGTTGACAAGTTCGTGAGTTACAACGAAACATAGCCCGCCATTCCTTTGTGATGTGACAAAAACCATAGGTAGCAATAATTTGACACACACCGGATATAGCCATAGATACACTGACATTTGACACGGTTGTCTTGGTGGTATTAATGCTGGTCATTAAAGGGTTGGTGTTTTGGTGGTGGAGGTGGTAGTGGTTGATGGAGATGGTGGTGGTGTTCAACGTGTTGGTATTGGTTGTATAGCTTATGTTAGCGATGATGGTAGCGGTGATTGAGGTATTGGGGATGTAGCATAGCTAAATCTCAACGCAATCACATGGGTCTAGGTTCGATCCCACAGTGGAATCGAAAACAAATGTCTTATTACCACAACAACATCAAGTCAACCTCAGTCTTCTGAGTGAAACTGGGCAGACGGAAACTGTGTGTGTGGAAGCTTGTAGGATAGACCTATATTTCAAAGATCCAGGCTTGTCCATAGTGTGCCCAACTAGTACAACTTCAGGATTATGTTAGGGGTACACGTTTTGGATCTTGTTCAAAACGGGGGCACCAGTATTTTCTTAACGAAACACTTTGAAACTTGGGACACTGGTACAATGTGTCATATAAAACATCTTTTTCTCTTAGTCTTCTTAACAAAAAAACGTACATCGCAAGTTATTTCATGTTAAAGTTGTCGTATTTCTGTAATTTCAACCAATGACTGACGTCCATTCAGCCGTAAAAATTAAGTGCTGACTACGTAAACAAACGATTATCGGCGGTGATAAAATTATTATTTCCTTGTCAAAAAATGGCTGAAGCATATTGGCAGTAGCTAATAAACCTTTCT
>NC_069008.1:4435452-4442066 GCF_001194135.2 Octopus bimaculoides
AGCAAGTCGGTTAGGGTTAGGGAAAACGAACACACGTGTGTTGCCTCTGCAAAATGTCAGAAGTAATGGAGATTAAATACGCTTTACACCGCTTAAACTGCCAAAGGAGTAACTATAAACAGCTGAATACTTGTCAGTGATTGGTTGAAATTATCGAAATAAGACAATTTTTTACATGAAATAAATCCGAATACAAAAATTTTTTTCTGTTCTATAACACAAAATAGATAAGTATACGAAGTTTGAAAGTCTTTCGGTACCAAAAACACTACATAAAACATAAATGAAAACTGGTGCCCCCGTTTTGAACAAGATCCCACGTTTTCCACCTCCAATGCGAGTTTCCGGGTATATATTTTTTTTCATACTGCAAGTAAATTAAAATAGAACACTGTAGTGAGAGTGAGGTGGGAGAAATTAAGTGTGATGAGGGAAGGTAAGCGAGAGAGAGGTGGGGAGGGAAGGAGGGAGAAAGAAGGAACAGTAGGGTTAATTGCTCTCATGTCATTCCTTAGGTTTCCAGTTGTGAGAGGGTCTCACTGGGCCCTTTGTAGGCATTTGAACACAGCCAAACATCAACTGTCTCATGGTATCTCATTGGTTATTCAGCCCATTTCTATTACTTCTTCATTTGTGATGTGGTTGCGCTGGGAAATTCATAGTATGGTTCTAAGGCAAAGTCTGTGAATATTTCTAGTTCTATAAATTCCGGCTGGTGTTTATCCCCATCTCACAGGCATAAGTTACTGTTGGCATGAAGATAGATGTGTATCTGTGGAGTTAGGCACCTTGATTTATATAAATACATTGTAGTACATTCAGTTCTTCTATTTACCAACCCTGCCTTTTTGTGTGGGTGTTTGTCATGCAGCATGAGTTATGTATGAGTGATCCAATTTTTCCAGTTGTTACATTTGGATGTTATTTGCCATTTAACATCTACTTTCCATTATGGCACAAATTGAACAGGTTGACAGGAGCTGGTAAACCAGAAGATTGAATCAAGCTGCAGCATCAGTTTAGTAACATTTCTATGGCTTGGTACCATTCCTAAAGCCAACCAGTAAAAAGAACAAAACTTTTGTGTCTGACAGAGAATAAAATCACCTTTCTGGAATAAATAGTGGTAATAAATATTTCTGTGAGAAACAAAGTTTATTATCATAATGAAAGTACTTACATTTTAGTAACCTAAGTTTTGGCTATGCTTCTGCAATACTTTGATATGAATAAGCATAGTATTGTAGAACTAAGTCTACTGTACTTATTGAAAATGATACAGTTCTTGGTCTTTACAATGGAATGAGATGATTTGGAGCAGCTGAATGGGTGTAGACAATTTGACACAGTTGGCTGGGTGTAGACAATTTGACACAGCTGGCTGCTTGTAGACAATTTGACACAGCTGGCTGGGTGTAGACAATTTGACACAGTTGACTGGACATTCAGCATATTTTCTTGACAGTACTTTTCTGGTGCTGGAGGCAAACACACACATGTGCATGCACAGAAATATACACATACAGATAGAAAGAATGATAGAATTATGTAGGTGCCTAATTAACCTATATATAAATGACTATTCAAACTCAGACATAAATATACAGAGAATATTTATGAAAATATACATTTGAGTGTGTGTGTGAGAAAGAGAGAAATCATTTCTTGGTTTCTTAGTCAGAAATCAAAACCTTAACCTAGATTTTTCTATGAGATCTTTTCCAATGCTTTTGGCATTAGTACTAAGAAATTTATGAGGTCACATGTTACACTTAGTTTGGTTCCATTGTCTGAGTTTACACTCTATGGCCAAAAGCAGGATAATTTACTTTTCATTGTTCTCCAACACATTCAGTTTTCCATAAATACAAAGCCTCAGAACATCTAGGGTCAATTATTTTGGCTTCCTCATGCTGTATGTCTTTTGCTTCCTTGCAAGCAGCTCTTCTTAAAAGACATACATTTTACCAAAGTTGTGCAAGCTCTGTCATTGTTATTCTCCCTTTACCATGGTTAAATGGCTGACTACTACTAACTGCCCCTATGTGGAATTCACAAGAAAATAAAAACTCTAATTCTTCTTCATGTTGATTATTGTGATGTCATAGTTGAGAAATGTGTACATGTGGATGATGGTGCACTTGCTTTTAATGAGTCTGCAAAGAAAGAGGCTTGGAGATGACATTATGAAAGACTGCTGAACGTGGAGAATGAATGGGAGGAGAAGAGGCTGCCAAATGTTGACCCAACTCAGGGACCAACTGCCTGAATTGACAGTACCCTGGTAGATAAAGCAATTAAGGATATGAAGACAGGAAAATCCCCCGGTCCACCAGGAATTATCGCTGAGATGCTTGAAATATCTGGTGATGCGTGTTATGGTCTAGTCACCTGTATTGTAAATCAGGTGGTTCATGAAAGAGTCATATCCAATGACTGGTGTAACAGCACCATAGTCAGCTGCTACAAAGGTAAAGATGATGCCTTAGATACAAATAATTACAGAGGAATCAAATTGTTGGATCAGGTGATGAAAGTTGCAGAGAGAGTCATAGCCCAACTAATCAGGAAGAGAGTTAGTCTAGATGAGATGCAGTTTGGGTTTGTGCCAGGTAGAAGCACCACTGATGCTATATTTCTGGTAAGGCAGCTGCAGGAGAAATACATAGCCTAAAATAAACCTCTGTATTTGGCTTTTGTTGACTTGGAGAAAGCTTTTGACATGGTTCCCCAATCCATTATCTGGTGGTCAATGTTGAAACTTGGGATAGACAAGTGGTTGGTGAGAGTTGTACAAGCCTTGTACAGGGACGCTATCAGTAAGGTGAGGGTGGGCAACGAGTATAGCAAAGAATTCAAGGTACAAATAGGGGTTTACCAAAGATTGGTGCTCAGCACCCCCTCCTGTTCATCATAGTCCTCCAGGCAATAACAGAGGAATTCAAGACAGGCTGTCCTTGAGAGCTCCTCTGTGCTGATGACCTTGCTCTTATAGCTGAATCACTACCTGAGCTACAGAAGTTCTAGGTATGGAAACAAGGTCTAGAATAAAAGGGCCTTAGAGTTAACCTAGCAAAAACCAAAGTCATAGTAAGTAGGAAGGCAGACAAATCACAACTCCCCTCAGGTAGATGGCCCTACTCAATCTGTAGAAAAGGTGTAGGTAGAAACTCCAGAAGATGCACCCAGTAT
Organism: Octopus bimaculoides; assembly: GCF_001194135.2. NCBI lineage: Eukaryota > Metazoa > Mollusca > Cephalopoda > Octopoda > Octopodidae > Octopus > Octopus bimaculoides. The sequence continues at coordinate 4,438,645 of NC_069008.1, forward strand.
AAGCTTTGGACACACAAAAGGTGCAGCAACATCAAAGGAAGGTTAACAGAGAAACTATCTTTTGAATGTGGAAGGTGCACAGGCATAATAAATGCTGAACATGTGCAGAAAATAGACTCCATCAACTGCCAGGGGAACAAGCTAGAGGTAGTAGATAGCTTCTGGTATCTAGGCGACCAGGCTAGTGGTAGAGGTGGATGTTCCAAAAGTGTGGTTGTGAGAGTAAGATTAGGTTGGGCAAAGTTCAGAGAGCTCCTATCTCTGCTGGCAATAAAGGTCCTTTCTCTCAGAGCAAAAGGCAGATTGTTTGATGCCTGTGTGTGAACAGCTATGCTGCATGTCAGTGAGACATGGGCTATAACAGCTGAGGACATGTGTAGGCTAAAAAGAAATGAAGCCAGTATGCTTTGCTGGATGTGCAATGTCAGTGTGCCTGTTTGACAGAGTGTAAGCATCTTGAGAGAAAAGCTAAGCATAAGAGGAATCAGATGTAGTGTGCAAGAGAGGTGACTGTGCTGGTATTGTCATGTGATGCGTATGGACAAGGACAGCTGTGTAAAGAAGTGCTGATCTCTAATTGTGGAGGGAACCTGTGGTAGAGGTAGATCCAGGAAGACATGGGACAAGGTAGTGAAGCATGATCTTCGAACTTTGAACCTCACTGAGGCAATGACTAGTGACTGAGACTTTTGAGGATGTACTCTGCTTAAGAGAACCCGTCAAGCCAAGCACTGGTGGCACATAAGAAAATCAACCTTGAATGCTGGGCCTCATGGAAGCAAGGTAGTCAAGTTCCTCTCAAGCGTTGGGCCTCATGGAGGCAAGTGGCTGAATTCCTTTTGAGTGTTGGGCCTCATGGAGGCAAGATGGCTGAGTTCCTTTTGAGTGTTTGGCCCCATGGGGGTAAAGTGGCGAAGTTCCTTTCAAGTGGTGGGCCTCATGGTGGCAATGACCAAGACCTTTGGTATTATGTCGAGCTTGAGAAAAAGGCCCATCAAGCTGAGTAAAATTGCAGTCGTGACAGATACCAGTGTCATGCAAATAGTACTTGCACTAGTAGCATGTAAAAACATCCATTACACTCTCGGAGTGGTTGGCATTAGGAAGGGTATCCAGCTGTGGAAAACTATGCCAAATCTGACTGGAGTCTGGCATAGCCTTCCAACATGCCAGCCCAGTCAAATCATCCAACCCATGCCAGCATGGACAACAGACATTAAATGATGAGGATGATGATTACACTGTCTCACAGAGATTAAACAATCTAACAGTAACATAACCTGTTACACACACATACCTACATTATATATTTAAAATATGTTTACTATGGATTTCTGGTAACATATGTGCAATGATATACAATGACCAGCTGGAGTTAGCTGCACCATACCGACACATATGTGCCCCACTGACTTTGTTTCTTGACAACCTCCAGTCAAATAGATATTTTTTAATGAAATTTTCTACAAATATGCTTAAGTTGGTACAGTTTCCAATTATATCTGAATTTGTTGCAACAAAAATGTATTCGGAGGAGTAGGGAGGGGAGCTTTAGAAAATTCATGAGTTGGCTTTGTTTCCTCATAACTTTATGAAAAATTAGTATTTTTCAATGAAAATTTCAACAGATACTTTTCAGTGTGTGTAGATTACGATTATATCAGAATTTAATATGAAAATAAAAACTGGTGGAATAGTACACATACATACTGACACAAATTGCATGTCTTTGAAAAATTTATTTAATTTTAGAAGCTCCGACAAAGTTATAAAGTGATGCACAATCACTTTAGACTGAAGAATATGTATACTGAGTTTTAACACCATGTTATTAGGATCGCTATGCCTTAGTGAAGCTTAAAATATATGTATAAATATTTTAACTATTGAAATCTTTTCTGCTTTCAGTGGCAATTGAAACCAACTCCGAAAGAAAAGGGGAGGGAATTTTAAATATCAAGAATCTTTCAAAATTGACATGCAGTTAAAAAAAAATAGTCTAATAGTTTAGAGACAAGAGGACAGCTGTGGACAAATGTTGATGCCACTTTGGCATGTGATCTACAATTTAAAGGGAGGTTACTTCAAGTTACTTTTTAGTTTACTTTGTGTTAATGCTACTTTGCCGTGTGGTCTACATGAGCAAATTTACTTTGGTGGGTGATCTATGTGATCGCCAAGGGAGATTGCTGTATTATATTGTTTATTCTTGGTTTCTTATTATTATTTAATAAGACATAAATGAAACATTGTTTTCTTATTATTAAAATAGTAAGAATTTTGAAAAAATATATTTACAATGCTAAGTATGTCCTACAGCAATCTCCCTTGGAGATCACACACCAATGTGTCACCCACATGTTTTTTCTTCAATAGATGTCACCAGCACAGCAGTTGTTCTGTCTTGTCTCTAGTAGATGGAATAAGCAAAAAAAGAAAACACATTTATGGCCCAGGTAATATGTGTAATTTAAACAAAGAGAAGCTAAGAGCAATAACTCAGAGTGGTCAATGATATATATTGCAGACCTTGGAATGAGAAGGGAAGTCACTAAGTTTGAACAGTGATGAAAGAACTTTGACTAACAAACAACTGAGTGATTGTTTAAGCAACACGTTAAACAAACAATTGATTAGTTGTTGGTTAGATATTTAACCAACTGACTAACAATAAAGAAATGGAATTGAACCTGCGCATGTAGTGTTATTACTATTGGTATAAAGGCTCTCCCAAGACACAACAAAATGACAAATAAAGATATATCAAATACCATACGGGACACATACTTCGTTCATTGAAATTTTCTCTTCTTCCAGAGTAAGAATAAATAATTGCATGGTTGTAATTAGGAATGGCTTCAAATGGGGAAGGGATATAATCTTAGGACCAATAATCCTTCTAAACTGACATGCAATTCAGTAAAAGAAAAATTGCCTGGAGACGTGAACATGTGTTATTCCAACATCAGTACTGCAGTTGTCCTCCTTAGGATCTGTTAGAAGCATGAACATATTGACATACATAAATAGATAGATATTATACATAGATATAAACACACACACACAAATATATCTATATCTATATATATATATATATATATATATATATCTGTAATATGATAAAAAATAATAAATGCGCCCTTTTAAAGCCTAGCCAGACTCAAGGGCCCGGTTTGCCGGTTTCAGTGGCGTATGTGTTACCCAGCTGGACGGAACGCCAGTCCATCGCAGCGTTACTCAGTTTTGCCAGCTGAGTGGACTGGAGTAATGTGAAATGAAGTGTTTTGCTCAAGAACACAACGCGTCGCCCAGTCCAGGAATTGAAACCACAATCTTACGATCATGGTGCTGACACCCTAACCACTAAGCCATGTGCCTCCACTTTGTAATATAATATGTGACAATTATTCGGTCAGCATAAT
>NC_069008.1:4442106-4446053 GCF_001194135.2 Octopus bimaculoides
GGATGTCAGGGTGGAAACCTGCTCCGGCATCTCGTCAGTTTCCGAAGCAATCAAAAAATGCTATGGATAACATTTTTTGATTGGATAGCATTTTTTGGTTGCCTTGATAACTGACGAGATGCCGGAGCAGGTTTCCACCCTGACATCTGTAACTTGGAGTCTTATTATGGCAACCAAATAATTGTCACATATATTACAGATAAATTCCTCTATTTACATAATATCGAGGTCTCATTCATTCTTTTGTTGTCTTACCATTACTATTAATATATATATATATATATATATATATATATATATACACACACACAAATAGGTAAATATCCATGGATGTAGATAGACAGACAGCTAGAATAGATATTAATATGTGCATGAAACACAGTTCTGTTTGTTAATGAATAACGATCAGCAAATGAAAGCATTTAATTCACAAGTGCATTGTTTTTGTACATAGTGACTTAACTGAATTTTGGCAGCATCATAGGTTTCATCTTACTTCATTTGGGATAAACTAAGCATAATCACATTATTTATTGACTAGGTAGCATAAGATATTATCACCAAATATGGTCAATTGTAATTTAAGAAAATTCATTGGCAAAAGTATTAGTCTTTAAATATTCCTAAGGATCTTAACAGTCTAAGGGACTTAACTTAGTTTTCTCTATATTTAAGTTACCACTCATACCTTAAATCTATACTTCTTCACAGTTAGAGCAAAACAACTGTCGCAAACTAAAAACCCATTCGTTTGTTCCTTACCATTATATATATATATATATATATATATATATATATATATAGAGAGAGAGAGAGAGAGAGAGGGAGAATGTTAATAACGACTGGTTTATATGATTATCCAGGCTTTTGCATCCATAAAGCTTTACACAAGTCTCATCAGCTCCTAATGGCCACCGGCCATTAGGGTCTGACGAGACGTGAGTAAAGTTAAGTGCTTTATGGACGCGAAACCCTGGTTAATCCTATGAAGCCGCCATAACTGAAATTCTCAAAATACTCTAATGCTCTATAACCTAAAGTGTGCTTCTTTTTCAAATTTATAATTTACTGACGATCCATTTCGCTCCCTGGTCAGAGTGTTTTGCAAAGACCATGTGGTTTGTGCTAAATAGATGTCTGGCAGGTCATGCGTCTACATATTTATGAAAGCCGTTTAGTCTCTCAAAAATATGGGATGATATGATCTTGAATACTCTACAAAGAACATTCAAATACCATCTAACAAGTTTTATACTAGAATGCTGCTGGAGAAAATGAACCTAATAAGGTGAATGTGATGGAAGGCCTTCCACTACAATCAAGTCACACTGTTCCCGAAAGCCAACACATATGGAATCAGACCTAGGAGGTACCCATCCAGGATTAAGGACCTTGAAGCCTTTGAGGTAGACCTGCTGGGCATCATTCCTAGGCTACACTTCTGCAAGTCTTCTTGCTCCTTCCAATGTAAGCTCTGTACTGAGATCACTACTAAAAAATTCCAACAGGTTCCTAATCTCAGACAAAACAGAAAAACCTATATTAGACACCCGTAGTTATAACAGACTGTTAAAAGACAACATCACACAGAACTATAGGTGTGTTTTGCTCCACACACACTACAACATCAACAGTGAAGCCAAACAGCCAACGACATAGGTATAGCAGATAGGGTAGAAATTTTAGCCAAAAGGAATGCCTTCCTCACTATCAAAGATTAGAAACCTAACTTTGCTTCAAATTCCAAGTGCTGCCTGATCAACCCAGTTAAATCTGAAATTGGCCTGGTTTGTCCTCCCACTTCTCCCTCAACATAAAAATGTGTGTGGATAGGATATTCCTTAGGCCAGTAGATAAGCACTTTGCACAATCACATAGGTACGGACACCTGTTCAATAGATACAACATAAGAGTCTCTTTTAGCTGCACCCTGTTACACCCCTATGGGACAAGTGGAGGCAGGATGCGCATGCAGGGATTATAGCACATGCCCATTGGGAGGCCAGTGTGAAACCAAGTGAGTCGTATATGAGGCTATGGTGGTATCTAACCTTAATAATAGCAACAGCAACAGCAGTTTTTCCAGCAGTTACAGTGGTAGCAGAAATGCTATTATTATTTTTGATTGCCTTGATAACTGACGAGATGCTGGAGCAGGTTTCCACCCTGACATCTGAAACGTGGAGTCTTATTATGGCAACCAAATAATTGTCACATATCAACACTAGATCAACACTATTATTAATAATAACAGCAGCAACTATAACAGAAATAGCAGCAACACCATCATTAATGATAATGCTAATAATAATAACAGTAACCACCACCACCACCACCACCACTATAGTGTCGACAACAGCTACAACATCAACGATGGTTATAACAGCACCAACAGAGACAACAACAACAGTGCCAACACCAACTTCACGACTGATGATGTCCCCCATGCCAGCATTAATAATGCAAACACCAGCACCAACAATAACAAAAGTAGCAGCATCAGCAAGAACAGAAATAGCAATTCCAACAGCAGCATTTGGAAATACATCGAATGTTCTGGAAATAACTTCAGGCAGCACCTCTCCAACCACAGATTCTTTAGGATCCCGGAAATACATTATACTACACCCTTGGCCAGCCACCAGTAGGGGCTGAAGACAAAGGAACTCCACATGAGCATTTTAAATTCTAGGATGGAAATCTTCAGACTTTGTTTACACTTCAGGCAATTCCTACTGAAATCCTGGGTTTCCACCAGCTGGGTGGATTCCAGAGAGTGGTCTAAGAGAGACAATTGCTTATGCTTGTCCTTTGTGTGTTCAAAAACTAACCACAAGGCCTTTTCCCCTCCAATTTGAAGAGAGGTTGTAAGACCACCAGCTGGATGGATTCCAGAGAGTGGTCTAAGGGAGACAATTGCTTATGCTTGACCTTTCTTCTTTGTGTGTTCAAAAACTAACCACAAGGCCTTTTCTCCCTCCAATTTGAAGAGAGGTTATAGGCTACCAACCATTAGGGTCTGACTAGATAGATATATGTAAAGCTAAGCGGTTTGGGTTTAAAAGTTCAAAGTAGACTAAACCTTTCATACTCCACCGAACATAACAACACCTTACATGGGTGAAGACCTTCTTTAGCCTGGGGTATAGGTGTTTCTCCTTTTCCTACCCACTGTCTTAGGCACTAGACATTTTTATAGAGAACCTATTTCTTGTCATCAGTCCCTATTTGGTCCAAAAAAGGTTCATTCATGAGGCGTGACAGCAAAAGAGATTATACATTCACTCCCTGCATGTGATTAGACTCAGAAAGTTTGTGAGGAACTCATTAACCCAATTTGCTGACTTTTTCGATGGATTTCAGATGTTGATGAATGGTTGAATGACCAAATCCAAGCTTCTCTGCTAGTTCCTCAACAGTTATCATGGGGTTTTGTTCAACCAGGTTTTGCAGGACGTCCTTATTGAGCTCTACAGATCTTCCAGGATGAGGCTCGTCTTCTAGGCTGTAGTTTCTGGCTCAGAATTTCTGGAACCACCAATGACACTGGCTTACACTTATATTAATATTCTTTGCACTTTCCATTGCATTGTTGCCTTTATTGAACTCATAAAGCAAAATTTGCCAAATATGGTCCTTTGTCACTTCCATTATAACTTTGAAAAAATAACTGTTAGAATCAAGCTACACTCTTCAAAACTTGAACTAAGAATAAGTACAAGGTAAAATTACATGCTTTTCTAGAAAGTTGATGCAGGTAGTTTATCCCACCCCCTCTGACTTTTAGTTCATGCAATTTAAAAAAACTGCATTATTTATGGGATGACCCATTATATTAAATATACAGTCCATAATATTTACAAAGGGCAGATTCTAAGACAGGTGAATGAGTAACAGTAGACATACAAGTATTTATTCCTTTATGACTGTTTCTAAGGACTCCTTTA
>NC_069008.1:4446463-4447022 GCF_001194135.2 Octopus bimaculoides
ATATATATATATATATATAAAAGGTTGATAAAGAAAATGGAGAAGAAAAAATATAATAGATACTTGGATCATTTTATTTGTATCACAACGGAAAAGTAATGCAAAGTGAAAGTGATACCTATTAGAATAAAGATAAAAGGAACCAGATCAACAAAACAACCCCAAAATATCCAAACTTTCTTTCAATATATTTTGCATCTGGATTGTTATTAACAATCCCATGTGAGAAAATTACAACTTCAAATTGTGTGTGTGCATAAATATATATATATATGTACATGTAGATGAACGTATATACATGTATATGCATATACTCATATATTGTTTGTATCACGACAGAATGCACGCGTTACCTTTATACAGTAAGTTTTAACTATTTTTCTAACGCGACTCTCTCTATTTCTATCTCCCCCTCTCATTCTTCCCTCTACTGTTCTTCGCCTCTACCTGTCACTACTTCTCTCTCTCTCTCTATCTCTTGTTACTCGTCCTTCGCCTCTCACCGTTACTACTACTATCTCTCTCTCTCTCTCTACCTCTCGTTGCTCACTTTTATTCT
>NC_069008.1:4448401-4453646 GCF_001194135.2 Octopus bimaculoides
TCCAACGGAGCATACCGGCTTCATTCCTTGCGAGCTTATGTATGTCCTCAGCAGTTACAGCCCATGTTTCACTGCCATGTAGCATGGCTGTACGTACGCATGCATCATACAGTCTGCCTTTTACTCTGAGTGAGAGTCCCTTTGTCGCCAGCAGGGGTAAGAGCTCTCTAAACTTTGCCCAGGCTATTCTTATTCTAGCAGCTACACTTTCAGCGCACCCACCCCCACTACTAACTTGGTCGCCCAGATAGCGGAAGCTATCGACTACCTCTAGTTTTTCACCCTGGAATGAGATAGAAGTTGTTTCCTGTTTGTTTACAGTCTTTATTGCACCTGAACAGTCTTTACATTTACATTTGCAGTTTATTCATTTTGTAATAAAAAGTTTATGACTATTATCAAGAAAAATATACTAATTATTTTTATTAATTATGTTATTATTTGTTTCATCATTTCATGAAAGGATATAAAAATATAATTCTTCAAATTAATGTTAAAAAATATATACAGGTACCAAACCTCTTATCCGGAATCGAGAAATCTGGAATTACCAGAAATCTGGCTAGCTTTGAATTTTGTGGGCTGTAGTAGTTCACTGTGTGGCCGCTTTGTTTTGGTTTCTGTGGCGTATGTGTCACAAGACACCAGTTCTTGTATACATATACAGTTCCTGTATGTGCTATACGATTTTGTCCTTTACTTTCAGTTGTTTATTTTATATTATCAATATATATTTAGCCTGTGTCCAGAAATCTGGACCACCTCTGGTCCCAAGATTGTCAGATAAGAGGTTCGGTACCTGTATCTTAAAAAATATTTTCTTCATAATTTCATGTTGATAGGTAGTAAAAGAAGATAATTCATATGATGGGTGATTAACTTGAATTTTGGAAAAGCGAACAGAGTTGGAAGCAACAGTTCAATCAGCTGAGAATAAGAATTTTCAATAGACACAGGATTATTTAGCATTCTCTATGAACAATAACAAGATACTTTCATTCAAATATTTGCAAGTTTCTGCTGAGGTATTTATGCAACTACTTTAGGATGGATTGGTAATTCTTGCAAACAAATGTGGATTGGATTTTGAGTCTAGGATTGAAGTCTCCCTATAAAACCTCTGTCTATTGATCAAGTGATTAGTAGAGAAATGAAGACTAAAAGAATCTCCTCACATAAAGTTAAGGTAATTCTTTAGTCTATCCAGTGACAGGTCAGTTTTTCTAGTGCAGGTGTCACAATAAACTACATTCAATACACCAAAAATGATGACAGCAACAATAATAATGATGATGACAACAACAAAAATGATGATGACAACAACAAAAATAATGATAACAAGAATCTTGACGATGGTGATAACAGAATTATGCTTACGATTTTTTATCTATAGTTACATTAATGATTCGATGCAAATTTCTGGATTTATTCACACACAGCTAACAAAAAGAACATATGATATAAGGTAAATATAAGTGTCTGTTTTTAAATGTATTTTCTATGACATTATAACAGATGAGTGACAAACTACATGCAGCAAGTTGTTAGCTATCAGGACATAGCATTCTTCAAAAACTCCCTCCTTCCTGAAATTTCCAAGGACTACTCCTGATATGCCAATGCACCCTTTCCTCTTTATAGCTCTTTTACCGTTCAATTTTCTTTCTGAGTTTTACTCTGTGTGCTATGCATGCACTTTTGGTTATCATTGCTGTCTTTCTTTACTTGATTTATTGTAGCTTTTTGCTCCCTCTTTTATCCTTTTCTGAAAAGTTGTAGTGTACCTGAACTCCATATACAATAAACTCATCATCATCATCATCATTATTATTATTATTATTATTATTATTAGGCAGTGAGCTGGCAGAATCGTTAGCATGCTGGGTAAAATGCTTAGCGGTATTTTGTCTGTCTTTATGTTTGACGTTCAAATGTCGGCAAGGTTGACTTTGTCTTTTGTCCTTTCTGGGTCGATGGAATAAGTACCAGTTATATACTGGAGTTGATACAATTGACTAGCCCCCACCCCAAAATGTCAGGCCTTGTGACTTTAGTAGAAAGGATTATTATTATTAGGTGGCGAGCTGGCAGAATCGTTAGCACACTGGGTGAAATGCTTAGCGGTATTTCGTCCATCGCTACAATTCTGAATTCAAAATTCCACCGAGATCAACTTTGCCTTTCATCCTTTTGGGGTCAGAAAATTAAGTACCAGTGAAACATTAGGGTTGATGTAATTGACTCATCCATTGCCCCCAAATGGCTGCCCTTGTGGCAAAATTTGAAACCATTATTATTATTATTATTATTATTATTATTATTATTATTATTATTATTATTATTATTATTATCATTTACTTCTCAGTGCTCTTGATCTTACTTGCACTGGTTAATTCTGAGAGCAGACAACATCTTATTGTTAAAGGTCCCGTAGGGTCACTTTCCACAAATTATATGACTTGGTGCTTAGGTGTTAAGTATCAAGGAAAATACTCAAAACCCAAGTGTCCTAGCTTTCTCCAATAGAGCAGTTTATTATTATTATTATTATTATTATTATTATTATTATTATTATTATTATTATTATTATTATTATTATTATTATTATTGTTGTTATTATTGAGTGAGAGAGCAGTGCATGCCATCAAAGTGACACTGGGGTAAAATATACGAAGCCCAGTATACCCATCATGACTACCCGTCTGATAAGGGTACACCAAGCACATGCATCACAACCATATGTGCATGACATGGTGATCTCATATCAAGATAAACAGTGCATGACCTCGCAGGTGGGGCCCAGTTAGAATTTTCTTCAGGTCGAGTAGCCCATCCTGTTCAAAAGGTTTGTTTGAGGATGTTGAGCAACACCCATGTTTCCAAAGGTGAATTATTCAAACTCCAAAGAATTCCTCTCAACACATGGCTATGATGCTCCCCCACTACTTCAGCTTATGATCAGAGATGCACATATCGTCAGCCACCAAGGGACATGCTCAACTGGTTAAGGTAAAACTAAAAATTTTAGAAGTAAAACTAACAATTTTAAAATATGTTCTAGGTGTATAGAAATAAAGTGGTTTTCAGATATCAATGAAAACTATTAAACAATTAGCACATGACATAAAGTAAATATAAGAGATTGTTTGTTCTTAAATGGTTCTTCCATGATATAAAATTAAAACTAATACTTTGAGATAGTAGATATTAAAATATATTCTACTTGATAGGAATCAAATGATTGTTAAATAGCAACAAAAATATTAAGCATATTAACATGTGTGATACAAAGGTGGGTATGAAAATGCCATAACAACACTAAAGTGATATTTAGTACTTTGTACTAAACAATGTAGACTGCTTGTCAAATTTGTCACATTCCACTTGGAATCTCTCATTTTGAGAAACTGTGAACCGATTCTTCCAGTCACCAACAAGACCTGTAAAATAAAAGATACTTTGGATATGAAAGCTTCATGTCTATAATAAGTAGAAGCCTTCTTTTTTTTTATATATATCTTCTGGAATATAAGATCAATTGCCAGTCAAATAAAAATTTTATTGTAATGTGATCAATACTAAAAGGCTACTTGTGATAAAGAAATATTTATAAAGTTACATAAAGTGATTTAAGTGCTACAGGTCAGAATGACAACAGACAAAGCTTGTCATTAAATAAACAACAAAAATAACAGCAGATATTAATATTAACAAAACAACAATTAAAAGGAAAAGTAATAAAATAATCTTTTATTCTTTATTTTTACTTGTTTTAGTCATTGGACTGTGGTCATACTGGGGCACTGCCTCAAAGGGTTTAGTTCAATGGGTGTTGGGTGTCCACACACACACACACACATACAGGTGCAGTGAATGAATAAACTGTCTAAATTATGCAAAAATGAAAATAACACCGATATATCGTTTTGACAGATACATTAATCAAAATTACATAAAAATATCTTGAAATACTAAAGAGTAAATTTATTCAATAGAATTGCCATCGGCTTCAACCACGGCCTCCAGACAACTTCGGAATCTCCTGCAATTCTTCTGGATGGTCTCCTTGTTTAAGTTGGTGTATGCTGCCATAATCCTTGCCTTCAGTTCATCTTTGGTGTTACAAGGAGTTTTGTTGGTCTCTTGGTCAGCTCTGCCTCACACATAATAATCAAGTGGGGTTGCAGTCTGAGGAGTTAGGTGGCCAGATGTTAGGGGTAATGTGGTCACAAAAATTGTCTGACAGTCACGACTGGGTTCTCCTGCTTGTGTGACATGGTGCAGAGTCCTGTTGCCAGACACAGGGTCTTCCAGCAGCCACCCTCTTGACTCAGGGCAGCACTATCTCCTCCAGAAACTTAATGTACGCCTTTGTGTTGCGTCTGAGGCCATGTAGGAAAATGAAAGGAGGCATAACGTCGCCATCACTAGCTATCACTCCAAACATCATGATGTTGACTGGATGTTTGATTTTTATCACTCTCGGTACATGTTTTGGGGCCACAGTAAGCCAACATTTGTTCTGTGTGTTCACCATCTGATCACAGCAGAAATTTTTCTTCTCTGAGAAAAAACAAAGCATGTTCGGTTGGAAGGGGATGCTTGAGTTTGTTCAAAAGCTTCATAGTACAGTCTTTCTTCTTGTCCTTGATGGCTTGGGATAAAAATTGGCCCGTTCTCATCTTGTTTGAGGAATACCGAATGTCTTAATGCACTACCTGCCTGATAAGTAATTCAGACACTTCCATGTCCCTGGCGATGGACCTGATTGACTTGGAAGGATTCTTGTTAATCATGGTCTTGATCTCACCAGCAAATTCAGAAGTTCTTTTCTCATCAGAACAATCAGAGTGAGTTCTCCGAGCTGCCGTACCTTCGTAATCACCATTAGACTCATCCAGCTCTTTCCAAATCCTTTGCACTGTCCTCAGATTGACACCCAAACACTCCAAAATGTTCGTATTGGAGCTTCTGGTGCAAATGCCAAGCAGTACAGCATGTCGTTTCCAAATTTCTGGTAGAGTAAATTTTGTCATGGTGCTTTTTTTTTTTCTCACAGAGGGTGCCCAACTGACCCTACCATACTGTGTAGTCAACAAAATCGAAAACAAACAACCCAAATGCGTGAAAATAAAATTATAAGGTGGCGACAATTTACCCCTTGCACCCTGTACATATATATATATATATATATATATATATGTATATGTACAGGGTGCAAGAGGTAAATTGTTGCCACCTTATA
>NC_069008.1:4453839-4454801 GCF_001194135.2 Octopus bimaculoides
CCCCCCCCCCATATATATTTACTAATTTATAATTATATAATATAATTATATTGAAGGATGCAGATAAACCCCACTAACACACTAGAAAAAGTTGTCAAATGGCTCTAAAAACCACATCTACATTCCGTTAGCACAGGCTGTAAGTGGGCAGATGACAAATGAATAAGATTTTTTTTAAAAATTGGTTAATTGTAGATCAATTTCTGGCTTAGTGTTAAAAAAATCCTTGCCTTCTTCATTACATTATGCCAAGAATATATATAAGCAAATATTTATGCATACTCATATGAACAACCTATATCCACACAACCGTATACATACATTTGCATGTATACACTAGTTAAAACTAATTTTTTTCATCTCAGCCATATGCTTTTACTATTGAAATAATATCGCAGCAAATGCAATTTGATCAGGAGCAAATAAATATTTTTTATATAAAATCAAGGATAAAATCACTTTAACAATTTTATCAAGTGGCCAGCGTGAAATAAGAAATCACAATGGTTACAATTTATACTAATTTATAATCATATAATATAATTATATTGAAGGGTGTGGATAAACCCCAGCAACACACTAGAAATAGATGCCAAATGGCTCTAAAAACCACATCTACACTCCGTTAGCATGGGTTGTAAGTGGACAGATGAAAAATGAATAGGATTAAAAAAAAAATTGGTTAATTGTAGATCAATTTCTGGCTTAGTGTTAAAAAAATGCTATTCATTTTTCATGTGCCCACTTCCAACCTGTGCTAATGGAATGTAGATGTGGTTTTTAGAGCCATTTGGAGTCTATTTCTAGCATGTTGGTGGGATTTATCTGCACTCTTCCATATAATTATATTATATAATTATAAATTAGTATAAATTGTAACCAGTATGGTTTTTTATTTCACACTGGCCAGGTGATAAAATCATTAAAGTGATTTTATCCTTAGTTTTGTATGTGGCTGTGTG
>NC_069008.1:4454966-4455582 GCF_001194135.2 Octopus bimaculoides
ATATATATATATATATATATATATAGGTATATGTTTGTGTGTCTGTGTTTGTCCCCCTAACATTGTTTGACAACTGATGCTGGTGTGTTTACATCTCTGTAACATAACGGTTTGGCAAAAAGAGACTGATACAATAAGTACTAGGCTTATAAAGAAAATAAATCTTGGGGGCGATTTGCACAACTAACGGCAATGCTCCAGCATGGCTACAGTCAAATGACAAGATACTGCAATAGCCTGGGCTTCAGAGGTTCACAGCTCTTCAATATCCTCCTGAAGGAGGTGTTTTCAAAATAAAGCTGGACCTCTTACTGTCAAGTGTCCCAGATAAACCAACTTCGTGGCAGGAGGTGCAGATGAGGGCAGCTGCATCAAACTCTTTCATGCACAAAATGTCAATTCCTAAAAAGCATTCATGGGGTAAAATTCTGTTGCAACACCAAATGGCGGTGCCCCAGCATAGTCACAGGTCGTGAGCTGAAACTAGATAGAATAAAAAAATAAATAAAATAAAACATATTCTTTTACTTGTTTCAGTCATTTGACTGCGGCCATGCTGGAGCACCGCCTTTAGTCGAGAAACTCAACCCCAGGACTTATTCTTTGTAAGCCTAGT
>NC_069008.1:4456092-4471670 GCF_001194135.2 Octopus bimaculoides
TATATATATATATATATATATATATATATTACATACACACACACTTGCTCATTATTATCAACAAGCAATATCATGAAAACGAATGACGTAATCTGGTTGAAATGGTGAAGGAAAGAATAAATGAAAGAAAGCATAAATGAAAGGATCCGTACCTTTACGATAAAGAGATTCTCCAGAAGTTCTAAGGGTGCAATCTGCTTGTTTTGCTACTCTCATTTTGGAAAACGAACATTTGTCAGCAATATCTTTAAAAAGTTGGTCATTTTTAGGAAGACCTAAAAACTCGGACACTTTAGCCACATTGCCGACTGGATCCTAAAGTAAGTATGAAAAAAGACACAAACTATTTCAACTGTGCAATATACAGAAAAATGCAAGAATAAATTTGATATAAATGCTTAACCCTTTTGGATTTAAACAGGCCATATCTGTTCAAATCACACCTATTTTATGTTGAAACTGGCCAGATCTGACCTCTCGCACCAACCCTATAATATTATTCAAAAAAATTAACTGTTATCCCATCAAAATCTCCATGCTACAAGATAATTCAAGGATTAATACAAGATAATTCATGAGTAATTTAAAACAGTATGAATAAATAAGTATTATAATTGACAGAGTAATCTGAATGCTTAAGGGTTAACCAGTTTAATATAGCAGTGAGACATATCATTATATAAGTGTTTAATGTAAAACTTTGTGGTTTTAGAAGACCTGTGTTGTATGGCTATCAACAAATCAGAAGAAGATTAAAAGTGTGAAAAACCTTCATGATATTGTCTGTTCCACAGCACAATTCCGAAGAGTCTAATTGCATACAAATATAGGAAGTAAGATTTATAGGTACTCCACCAATGCCAGACCTCAAGATGGAACCAGCAGAAAATTTATCAAAGGGTTCTGAGCTCACATGGAACAAATAGAAATGTTTTAATCAATTTCACATTGAATGTTTTTACCAGACATATCAAAGTGACTTGGGGAGAAAACGTGTAACAACAGTACAGTTTGAACCATGTCCCACTGGCTGGCTTACTAATAATTGAATCAGTTTTGTTGTTTGAATGGTTTGAGAATTGATACAAATATTGCACAAGGTTGAGTGAAAAAAAGGGGCAAAGATTTGCTATAGACGTGAAACAATAATATTACTTGGTTTCCAAGATAGGTAGAAGGCCCCAAATTTAAGGAGAAAGTTTAGCTGATTATATTAATTCTAGTATAAGATTAATACTTTATTTTACCAATCCTGGAAAGTCAAAATGCAAAATTGGCCTCAGTGAGACTGGATTCAATGGAGCCAAGTGGAAGTGTTCTGATGTTTCTAATAAAACTTTATTTGTCAATAAACTCTGCTGAGTTATCTTTATTTTTCATTTTACTTCTGAATTTTTCAAATTGTAAAAGTAATTTATGGACACCCTGTATGTATATGTGAAATTGTGTGTTGAAATAGATATCGTTATACCTTGGGTTGGTCATTTTTTTTTTTTTGCCAAATAAACACACGCACTATATACTTGTCCTTCACTTTAGCTTTATAATTGTTCTTATTTTAATGTCCTTTGTTTCAAATCTTTCATCACACATCCTGTGATCTCTTCAGTGACTCTCCATCTCATGTGTCTCCTCCTGTTCTGTTTAGTCCATTCTGTCTTTCTATGCATTTGCATATGTGAGTGTTTTGTATGTGTGTTTTGTGTGTGTATATAAGGGTTTGCTTACTGTACTGTTTGTACCCATGTCTTTTATGTAGTGAAGGACAAGTATAAAGTGCGTGTGTTCATTTGGTGAAAATAAAAATGACAATCCTGAAATATAAATATATGTATGTATTATTTTTTGGCATTGAAGAAATGGAAGGTTAGTCTTTGTTATAATGATTAAAGAGAATAAAATTAAGTTTATCTTTTAACCTTTTAGCATTCAGATTACTCTGTTACTCTGTCAAATGTAACAATTATTTATGCATATTGTTTCAAATTTAACCATGCATTATCTTGTGACTTTTAGACTTCAATGATGTGAGGGTTTACTTTTAGAATAGGTAGGAAAGACCAGACCTGGCTGCTTTGAACATAAAACAGGTAGAATATTTGTGCCAGTTTAAATGCAAAGGTTAATGAAACAGAAGAATGAGTCAAGATATTTCACCTTTTTAAGATCTTCATATTTAACTATCAATATGGGTAGATCAGGATGGTCTTTGATATCTTTCTCCCACTGCAGCATATATTGAAACCAGTTGCCATAATTCACTGAAACAATACAACATGGATTTTCAGTGAGTGTGACTGTATGTGTAGTTATTCATATACGCATGAGGATATACATGTATGTGTATATATTAAATTGTGTAGATATTAAGATGGATGTATATGTGTATGTATGTATATATTTTAAAAGAAAATAACACAAAATATGAGGTGGTATCAAAAAGTGCCTAGACTAGTTCTGTAGTATGCCAACAGATGGCAGCACACAGTTGTGTGCACAGTGAAATCTAGCAGTGACCTTCATGAGGCAGTGTGCTGAGTAATACCGCTGTGTTTACTTTGCAAGTTGTGAAATTTGTGTTTTTGTGATCACATATATGCTGTAGTCTGCAATTTTGTCATGGACAGGAATAAAGGGCCATTGTGAAATTTTGTGTTAAACTTGGGAAGTCTGCTACAGAGACATTGAACATGACAAGGCAATGGGTTTTACATAATGTTTAGAGTGGTATGGGACTTCGAAAACAGAACATCCTTGGAAGATGATGAGCAATCTGGAACACCTGCCATGAGCATCACCATCGGAAATGTGGTGAAAATTCATCAGCTTGTGCATGAGGATTGTTGGAGGACAATCAATGACATTACTGATGTTGTTGGTCTGTTCTATGAGTCCGTGCAGGCAATCCTAATATCTGGATTCTTCATGACAACAATACACTCTGTCACTAAGCTCCTCCTATCACTTCCACACCCACCCTATTCACCAGATTTAGTACCTATGGACTTTTATCGTTTCCCCAAGATGAAAATGCAGCTCAAAGGTCACTGCTTTAACACTGTTGTTGAGATCAAGAGCGAATTGTAGAAGATCCTTGATACACTTACGGAAAACAACTTCCAGGCCGGATTCCAAAAGTGGCAGGGACACTGGGACCAGTGTATTGCTGTACAAGGTGACTATTTTGAAGGAAATGATGTTAAAACTTAGGTAAATAAGTTATTTTTTATTAAACATAACTAGTCCAGGAACTTTTTGATACCACCTCATACAGTAAGTAAAAAATATATTATTAGTACCAGTCTAAGTTCTGGGATTGACAGTAACAACTAACCCCACCACTAAAAATATCAGGGTTTGTACTTAAATCTTCTTCCTCCTTCTCTTACCACCACCACTGCCACCGCCACCGCCACCACCACCATTGGTGATGAGCTGGCAGATTCATTAGAGCATAAAATAATGCTTTGCAGTGTTTCTTCTGGTTTTTTACAGTCTGAGTCCAAATCCCTTGGGGTCGACTTTGCTTTTCATCCTTCCAAAGTCTATAAAATAAAGTACCAGTCAAGTACTAGGGTTGATGGTATTGACTAGCCTCCTCTCCTTGAAACTGCTGGCCTTCTACCTATATCAGAAACCATTTAAGGCAGTGAGCTGGTAAGAATCATTAGTGCATTGGAATATATGCTTTGTGGTATTTGTTCTGACTCTACATTCTGAGTTCAAATCCAGTTAAGATGAACTTTTCTTTCATCCCTCTGAACAGATAAAATGAAGTACCAGTCAAGGTTTAGTGTTGATGGTATAGACTATTTTCTGTACGTCAAAATTACTGTCCTTGTTCCTAAATTAGAAATCATTATTATTAAACTCTTCATGCATGGAAGTGCCATCAACTGGGCCTATCTGAGTTGTGTACAGAGTAACAAAACTGATTTGCATTTAATCCAGTGTCTGAGCATTATTCACTTGTGGAGTCATGATGGACACCTACTGTCACATGTAGGATGGATCTAACTTTCAGCTGAGTCCATTGTGAGGATCTTTTATGGTGAGGTCTTCTTTTGACAGAGAAGGAAAGGCAGTGTTTATCTGACTTGTGGCTTTGACAAAAGAGGTTGTGTGATGGATCAGATTGAAAGGGCTGAAGACAGACACCTTCTTTGGCCAAACCCTCATCAACTTTTTCAAGTTTCTCTTGAAAAGGAAAATGAGAATAGAGAGAGTGGCACTAATTTCCAGCAAATTTGTTGGAAAGTGGATGATAGTGACAAGTATGGTCTGAATAAACGGACCTGCTACAATCATGTGCCTGTAGACAGAAGCACGACAATTGTGAGAGATGGATTAATTGCCACTGTGAATGGAACAATAAATTAGGTTTCCTGTCCCATTCTGTATTTTAAAGATATTAACTAATTAAGGAAATTATCCCAGTCATCATTAATGAAGAACAAATATATGAACAGGAATTGATGTAATGGTGACGGTGGTGAAGATGAGGAGGATGAATATTAACAAAATACAGCTTATCTTAGGAAACACAAAAATGACCAGGAAAAAGATTATACTTACAATTGCCTTCTAAAAACACTTCAAAGAATCCATTCCAGTCTCCATCATAGTGGTAGAATGAGTTCAGCTGGAATGTATGGTGGTAGGCAGAAACAGCAATATCACGTGGGTTTCGTGACATGAAAATCATTTTAGATTTTTTGGTAAATATCTCTTTTGGTAAATGATGCAAGAGCAGGTGATTGTTTAGAACTCTGGGTGATGGAAGTTTGTCTAGTTGGTCTTGACCTGAATATTCCAGCATTGCACTATCCTTTACAACTGAGATATATTCAGCAGAACCATTAAGTAACATTCCGCAGATTTCCCACATCCAGTGACAACCTATGTTTGAAAAATTGAAATCTCAAAAGTAGAATGAAAATACTAACTCATGCCACACTCGTATATTACCATAATAGCTACAAGAACCATGTGTAATTGTAAGAGGAAACACATACAAACATTTTCACATATTTACACACATACAGAAACTGTCAGCATATATATATATATATGTCCCCGTCACTTAGCGGTTCGGCAAAAAGAGACCGATAAAATAAGTACTAGGCTTACAAAGAATAAGTCCTGGGGTCGATTTGCTCGACTAAAGGCGGTGCTCCAGCATGGCCGCAGTCAAATGACTGAAACAAGTAAAAGAGTAAAAGAGAGTATATATATATATATATATATATACACACACACACATATATATATACACATATACACACACACACAGTTTCTGTATGTATATGTGTTTCTGTATCTGTATGTGTGTAAATATATATGTGTGTGTGTATAAGAAACAAGTTAAAAATAATGGCCATTACATATTTTTCCTTTGCTGGAGCAAATTTGGCTTTCAGCTGTTTCCAGTAGTTATTATAGGTACATTACTGGTAGGTTTACTCAATTGGTCTATTAATCAATTGAGGAACACTGAAAGACCAAAGAAAATTAATGCTACTTTCATCAGAGCCATTTCTGGTTATAACAGAAATGACCATTATTTTTAATTTGTTTCTTATATATCACTCTGTGTAAAAACCAATTTGTCTAGAACCCATCCACATATTTACAATATAGAATTGCGATGAACTATAACTTTGAACCCTGCCACAAGATTACCTGGAGTTCTTCACTAATTTAAATAATATTGTCAGCCTGGTGTGCCAACAGAAAACTTATGAAGTATTTTGCCCAGATTCATAACCCTTCACTATTAATTCTATATATATATATAAATAATTTCATTTGGGTATTAACCCTGGAGTTTACCCTATTAAGCTCAGCTACCAGACAAGACAATCATCTAGAGAGTGTTTGTTTTTATCAAACACCTGTCTGAAAATCAACAAATATCTGTAGAAATTTTACAATTACAAACAAGAAGAATGGAATGAGCAAGCCTTTTTAATACATTCATTTACAATTGTTTCATCTGAACTTGATCTCATAAATCTTGCTATATTATGCAATAATATATACAACTCTTGATTACTCTGCAAGTGGTATTGAATGGCACATGCTAAATCAGACTGATCATAATTACATATAAAGGCACATGACTTATATGCATTCCTGATGAGTCTGATTTGGTCATCATTTCAATTGCACCTGATGAATCAATAGTTGCAAATATTATTGCATAATATAGTAAGATTGATGAGATCAAATTCTGATGAAACAATTGCAAATGAATGTATTAAAAAGACTTACTGCACTCTTCTTGTTTATAATTATACTGCTATCCTTATGAACAGCAAAATTTGTTTGTTTATTTGTTTGTACATTGACTGCAGAAAACACTGAATAAAATTAATAAATGGAAGTGGAGAGACAAGTTACTGAAGAGATTGCAAGAGTGCAATGAAATAATTTAACAAAAAACTATATAAATTAATAAAGGACTGAACCAGTGCGTGTGTTTATTACCGGCATAATGCCTCTCCCAAGGTTTAATTGTATTTCTTTCAACACACGTATCCACATCAAGAATCTTGCACACGAAATACACATACGAAAATTGATAATATTTTTGGTTTTTCATGTCATTTCAATTAATTTGATCATTCTGCAGATAACCGTGCATCTATTTTTCAAAAACGGAATGGTGGAGGCCACGTTGGTGGTGTATTGGCTCCTATTTCTAGGAATCTACATACTATCTATTTCACCATAAGGTTTTGTTTACAGATAGGGTATGCTTACACAAGAGTGCTCCAACAAATTTGTTTCTTCATAACTTTCGGGAAAATGGATATCTTTAAATAAAATTTTCTACAAATATGCTTCTAATGGTGTAGATTCCAACTATATCAGAACTTGCCGTGAAATCCTTTTCTCACTCTGATCAAAGCTGAATTGTTTGAGAATAGGAATATGTATATACTAGGACCACGACTACAGAGACATCTCCACTACAACTATCAAGATTACCACCACCAATACTAACAATAATCCTTTTTCAGAAAACAGGAGAATTAAAAAAATGATATATATATGTGTGTGTGCGTGTGTATATATATTATTTTGGGTAATCTTCAAGTTTAGGGGGATAAAAAAAAAAAATTTTCAAGGGAAATAACTGAATGACTTACCAGTATTATCCGTTTTCTTCTAGCTGTTTATAAATAAATCACACCCTAACCCTAATCCTAACCCTAACCACCCTAACCCTAACGTCAATCAAATCATGTGTGTGATTTATTTCTCAACAGAGATGTATGGAGAATACTGGTAAGACGTTCAGTTACTTCCCTTGAATATTTTTATTTATTTTTTTTATCGCCCTAAACTTGAAGATTACCTTATTTTGCTTGTTTAGAAGAGGAGAAAGAAGGAGGAGTGAGTAGACATGCTTTCTTCTACTGTCTACTCTCTCCTTTTCCCCCCCATTCCTTCGTCCTTTCTCCTCTTCTAAACAAGCAAAACAACATACACACACATACATACACATCATTTAAAAAAATTCTAATGTATATATTCACAAACATGTTAATGTGTATATAAAGAGAGAAGAGGAGAGAAAAAGAGATACTTTTGAAAACAATGACTCAATCAAGAATGACCAAAAATATTTCCCCACCCTATCCCCTCCAATTTCTCTTCTCTTCAAATGCCAATCCCACTATTGAATTCTGTGATTAGGCTAAAACTACTATATTATCTACTACCTCATCCAATTTTTCCCTTCTCTCACTTCCCTATACTTTTTATTTATTTATTTATATTTATTTTTCTTTCTCTTCTTTCTTCCCTTCTTCTATTACTTATTTCTCCCCTCATTTATATACCCCTTACATACTGTGCCCTCCACACACTGATTGAATCTTTGCTTCAACATGTACCTTCTTGTGACAATGTAGTCCTTAATCTAATCACAATATCCTTGGCCTGAAGAGTAGCTGGTGGTATACACCTCACTTGGATTTTCCTGCTTTCGAGGTTCCACTTGCTATGAAACATATGTAGCCCAGATTTCTCATACTCCATTCTGTAACTCTTGTATTCTTTTTTTGCATGCTTGGCAACGCTGGTTGCCTACCGAGGAATATAGAAAGAACTTTTTTTCAGCTCATCGTTCTTTGAGAAAAGACAAAAAAGTCCGCAATCTTAATAAACCACTATTGTTCCTGAAAGTTGTTTTTTTATATTCAATACAGATTCCTTGAAGCTAACTTTCTTCCTACATCTCAATCCCTGGATCTTACATTTACATATATATATATATATATATATATATATATATATATATATATATATATATATATATATATATTTAGCATTTAGTCATAAGGTACACATGTGAAATTTTATTAAAATTCAGCACTTATTCTATTGGTCTCTTTTGCCAAACCATTAAGTTACAGGAATGTAAACAAACCAATACTGGTTGTCATGCAGTAGTGAGAGGGACTAACACACACACAAACACATACTAGGCGTAAGTAATGTGTTTTTAAGCAATTAGTAAGACGTCATACCATAGATAGTTTACAAGCTAATTAAAAAGTGTCCTTGCAATCAACCGATCAGCACAGAGTCAATGACCAAAAGTTAATGTGTACAAATGCTGTTTGTGGATATGCTCTATCTGATAGACCAAGATTTAATGGGCTGCATTTTTGGCTTTGCATTCTGGATGAATTTCACAAGGGGATATCAATGCAAACGTGTTCAAGGGAAAACATGTGTGCTTCATGACACTGAATATTTCATCTATCTGCATCTGCATTTAGATTAGATATAAAAATTAAATTTACCACAAAATAAGCTTCAGTAAAAGAGTTAATGAAGTTAATGAAGATAAAGTGCATTTAGATTCAGGAAAGGTTTGTTATTTGTTGAAAAGGAAACCATGTAGCACAAAGTCAGTCCCAATGGGAATGGAGTTTTGAAAGAAGTATTATAAAAAAATGTTTAAGAAGTGATCTGAGAGCTGAGATAATAGCAGACAAAAGAGAACTAAGAGATAAGCATACGCATGACTGGGGAATGATGGTAGTGATAAAAGAATACATACCAGCTTTAAAATAGCCTAGAAGAAAAACATCATCATCTCTTACTGGCATATCTGGAAGTCTGTCCATATTTTCTTGAATATTTGGAAATGACGGCAGCAAAAATCCATTGTAATCATAGCTGAGTATTTGACATCCGGCAGGATCTTTATGGTAAACTTCAGGCATGTTGTAACTCTATGGAATCTCTGTGAAAATACAATATTTCATATATGAGTCAAATATATGTATGTGTGCGTACATGTGTATACATACACATATACATATGTATGTACACACATATGTGTGTGTGTGTGTGTGTGTATGTATATTCTTCTTAGGTTCGTTGGTGCCTTTGAGTGGCACATCGGGCAGTCAGTGATCCCCAATTATCTCCATCTCTGGTCAATTGGTATGCTCTTCTCAGGTGATGTTCAGTCTGCATAGGTCTTCTTTGAAGGTACTATGCCATGTCTTTTTTGGCCAGCCTCTTTTTCTCTCACCTTCCAGTGGCATCTAGTCCATGGCTGTTTTAGCAAACCTTTCCTCTAGCAGTCTTAGTATGTGTCCAGCCATTTTCATTCGAATTTCAGTTGCAGTTGCATGCAGGGGCCTTGTCCTTGGTGCTTGGAGAATGGCTTCATTTGTCACTGTATTGATAAGTGATTCTTAGGATCTTTCTGGGGCACTGCTGATGAAATACATTGAGCTGATGGGTGATTTTTGCTGTCATCTTCCAGGTCTCAGTTGCATAGATCACTATTGGCAGTATTGCTGTTTTGTACAGATGAATCTTCAGCTCTATACTTATGTTTTGCTACACCAAAGTGTTGTTAGTCTTCTAAAAACTGCCACTGTCTTGCCAGTTTTCAGCTGTCTGTGCTTTGCTGTTGCTTGTCACTATGCTTCCTAGATATGTGAAGCTTGTAACTTCTTCAACTGGTTCTTGTCTAACTTTCACTTGTACACTTCCTACTTGTTTCTCAACTTGCTTTACCTTCATTTTTTGACCGCTGTTTCTCAAGCCATGGATGACATTGCCCTACTGGCAGAAAATTGCCCAACATTACAAGAAATGACAACAAAAATGGAAAGGGAAGCAGCAAAACTGGGTTGATAATCAGCATACACACACACACAAGGAGTAAGTAATGTTTTATTTTCACACCAAAGATGGTTTACAAGCTAATTAAAAAGTGTCCTTGCAATCAACTAATCAGCACAGAATCAATGACCAAAGGTTAATGTGTACAAATGATGTTTGTGGATATGCTCTCTCTGATAGACCAAGATTTAATGAGCTGCATATTTGGCATTGCACAATGAATTGTATGATGTAAAAAAGAAAAGGAAAAAATGTTTCATAGGCTTATTAAATGAACCTTACTTGTCAGTCTTCTTATGTTGGAAAGGAAATCCTATGCATTA
Organism: Octopus bimaculoides; assembly: GCF_001194135.2. Classification (NCBI taxonomy): domain Eukaryota; kingdom Metazoa; phylum Mollusca; class Cephalopoda; order Octopoda; family Octopodidae; genus Octopus; species Octopus bimaculoides. The sequence continues at coordinate 4,466,577 of NC_069008.1, forward strand.
TTGACATGATCATTTGATTGCTTTGAGGAGTACCTTTTTCAATATTTATGCTAAATAAGCATTTATTTTTACATTCAAATGTTTTTTTTTCTTTACAGATTACTTTATACCATAATGTTTACATCTGTATTAACTTCACCCTTTGAAAAATAGTTTAGATCAGACCCATATCAGATACTGCATGGTGCATGCATCAAAAAAGGCCCCATTGGCAACGGAAGTGAAAAGAAATATTTGTCCTGTCTATGGAAATGGCTTAAGTGTCTAGACATGCGAACAAGGGTTTGGCCAGTTTCATCAGGAAATTATTTTCTTGTAGACTCTTTTCAATCTGGAAGACTAAGTTCTGTTAATATTGAACTTCTGAAAACTGTAGCCGAAGGAAATCCAAACAATGTGCATGAGAATTAGCAAAACAGATTAATTCAAGTTACACTTTGGTCATAAAGTATCTTCATAAACTAGGAAAATTGTCTGAACTTGGGTGAGTGGATCCCTCATCATCTTACTGCTTCTCAGCTAAATAAAAGAGTTGTTTCTGCTTGTCAATGAAGAACAGGCTTGCTACCAAACCTTTCTTGGGAAGAATCATCACAAATGATGAAAAATGGGCTCTCTATAATCATATCCAATGAAAATGACAATCATTAGCATCCAATAAATTGTACACACAATCAAATCTTTACCAATCCAGTTAACTTGACTATGTGAAAACGAGATCTGCATTGATTTATTTCTAGTATTAGTATATGAATGCTCATCAGGTTTGTGGGTACTGTCATTAGGTATATAATTAATTTTGTACTGATAGTCACTACTATTGAGGGCCTCATAATACCAGGCATATCATTAAACATTTTCTTATTAGCTGATAATCTAGATACCCTTGTCATCAGTAGTAATTATCTACTTGTAACTGGATGATACTGATGATGTTCAAGGAAGTAAACTCTGGATTAGTAATACCACCACTGCTGCTAGACATTTTATGCTTGTTACTGATATGCTTATGTACTTTTTAACCTTACACAATTTTACGAGATGCTGTCTCAAGATGAATACTGCAATTATGAGGCTTTCTACAGTATATCTGCATTAAGTAAGATTTACAGAATGCTATTTTGAACTAATACTGCTTCAGTCACTAATAATGAATCTCTCTCTTCCTCTGTGTATAGTAAAGGCACATGGTTTAGAGGTTAAGGCAATGGGATCATGATCGTGAGTTCGATACTCAGCAGTGTGTCGTGCCTTTGAGCAAGACTCCTTACTTCATATTACTCCAGTCTACTCAGCTGGCTAAAATATGAGCAGTATCTGCATTTCAAAAGGTCAGCTTTGTCACATCCTGAATCTCTTTCAGAACTATATTAAAGGTATGTGTGTCTGTAGAGTGCTCAACTGCTTCTGTATTAATTTTACAAGTAGGCTGTGCCATTGATTGGATCAACTGGAACTACCATTGTTATAACTGACAGAATGCAATTAAAAAAAAAATCTGTAAATAACTACGTACATGCTCGTATGTATGCATAGATTTGTGCATTATATATGTGTGTATTTACAGACACGTGTGCATGTACATATATGTGTATCTAGGACTGAGTAATTTATATGTATTTGTGTGTCTATATGAGTGCAACTACATACTTAACCACTTTCCTCAATGGAGAAACAGTTCATGTTGAGGTTCTGACAATGTTATATACTGTCGCACTGGCACTCAATTCTGGGTACAAAGTTCATTAGCTGTAATAAAATTATGTGTTTAAGTGACTACTATTTTTATCATTCATTTATTAATATTACTCTCTGTACTTACGTTCTTTTTCATACATCAGTACAAAGTTGAGGATGAATTAATTCCAATAACCTCGTCTCACACACACACACATTTTTAAATGTTCCATAAAACAATTAGCATTTACAAAGAATCTTTCTTTCAAGGGTTATAACTGCTGCCTCTACAACTTTTCCCTGTTCTAATCTTATATATAAATGGCAATTTCTTTCTGTTTGCCTAAACCAGCAAAGCAATATTCACAAAACTTTGCATACATGTTGCACTAACATCCAGTTCAATAATAGGCTAATTGGATTTCAATAAACAGGGAGCTGGGCGAATTATATGATAAAATGAGAAGGGTGCAAAAAGCATTAGTCAGAGGGAAACCCAGTAGCAGAGTGAGGGTGAGTTATATCAGGGACGGTGAGAACAGCATTATGTAAGTGACAAAGGGGTAATAATGTTAATACAGCTGTCATATACACGCAATGCTGCATACATACCTTCGTAAATACATAGATACAGCATACACACACAAAGGTGAGTATGAGGAATATGTAGCTTTAAGGAGAGAGGGGTTAGGTGGTTTTTCTTATGTCCATCGCAAAGAAACACTCACACACAGACACACATACATATACATACATACATGTCTACTATACACCATTTTAAACTTGTGATTACCTGTGTACGTTTGTAAATGTGTGTGTGTGAGTGTGTGTCATGTCCTACAACTGTTTGTCTCCCTCCTTTTGTAGGATCTTCTCTGTTGCTGTCACATATTGTGAGATTTTAAAATTACATCAAAATTTTCAAATTTGGTAATTTGAAATAATTTTCCACATTAAATCCGATTTTGCAATTTATTTGTTCCAGAAAAATGATACTGAGGTTTAAAGTTTAATCAATTTTACCTAATCAGAAAACAGGATTTGGAAGCTAGCATTTTCTACATGATTTTCACAAAATGAAAGCAAAATCATTAGGAGGAATTTTTATTAAACAAATGAAAGCAAAGCATTATGATGACCAAAGTTATAAGGACTACTGAAGTTTTAATGAATAAAGTCATGTGAAACAGTTGAACAGACATGTAAATAATTTTAAAAGGAAAAAAATCCTTAAAGAAGATTTTTAGCGAAAAATTGCACAAATCTGTCCTGATCAAGAGGCCTAACTGTTGGGGAGGGCATGGTCTGACATGGAATAAACAAAAATTTATATAAGACATTCTATTGTAAAAACTGCCTGGCAATGATGGGCTATTCAGCTAGTATTTATATAAACTTTTTCCATGTACTAATATTTATATAAACTTTTATAGAAGACCAGATGTGTCTTTCCTTTGGGTTTTGCACTAATTTCAATTATATGATAGGTAAGGTGTCTGGAACTGTTGACTTATTCATTACTTGATGCAGATTTGGTGTATTGCTCGACTAGCATGCTTTGTGCTATGAAGAAAACACTGTGTATAGGGGTGTATATAGTAGCACTATAATGTCATATAACATTGCGAAAATTGTTTATATTCACTCAACATTCACAAGGGATCTTTCTGTGTGATTGTAGTAAATTACAACTTTGGTATGTCCTAACATAGATGTGTTTGTGATGTGTAAATAAAATTTGACAGAACCTGAGGTTTAATAAGGGAGAAAGTGTTAAGGGAGAAGAGAAAGTGTTACGAAATCATGAAATAGTAATCCTGATACATCTGAACTGGGATAAGCTGTACTGAGATGTGTGTAGAGTATTTTAAAAAATAACTCAGTAAGGTTTGATGTTTAGGGACTTGTTACAGATATTGATAAATCTCTCATCTCCTGTAGGACATGCAATATTGGTATGTTGGTGCCACAGGAGTGGATGTTGGTGAATATTTCAAATACCAGTTGTTGATAGAACACAAACTCTCTTATTTTTCATTGATGAATACATTGATGCTAGTTGAGTTGCATATTGTGACACGTAGAGGGAGCAGAGCAATGTGGACCTTGTGTATGTAGGTAGTAAAGTAATGTGGACCTTGTGTGAGCAAGGAGTAGAGCAATGTAAACCTTGTATAAGGATAGAATAGAGAAATGTGGATTGTGTGTAAGGAGACAGTAGGGCAATGTGGACCATGTGTAAGGAGTAACTTAAAATAATTCATGCTGTGCAGAAGGAAGGTTTGGTGCTTTTCTTTGCAGAATTTATGCAGCCTTAGCAGTTTCAGGATCTCACTTCTTATCAGTTTTCATACTGTAGTAACAGTTTTTGGGAGTGTTATAGTCTCTTTTTTCTTTTAGCTTATATTACAAAAAATTGAGAGTGAATTGGTCTTTACAGTGATGAAATCATCTCTTTTCACAGGTAAAGTTTCACCTGATTAAAATGATAAATTTATAAATAAAAATTAGATTTAAAGGAATTCATTTTTGATTTTGGCCCAAGACTATACAATTCAATTAAATTCATGACTAGTTAGTGAAAACCATATTACTTGTAAGGGTATTTACAAAAAAACAAGACAAAACTTTATTCATTTTGAATAGTATTTTCATAAATTTAAGTTGAATTCATGCTCATTCTATTACCCTAATTACAAAGTTACTATAGACTATTGTAAAGCACTGTAAATAAGTGCTGCAAACTATTCTAAAATAAAAAAATATTTCAATATATACCTGTGACAGCTGAGGACATGTGTAGGCTTGAAAGAAATGAAGCCAGTATGCTTCACTGGATGTGCAATGTCAGTGTGCATGTACAACAGAAAGTAAGCATCTTGAGAGAAAAGTTGTGCGCAAGAGGCATCAGATGTGGTATGCAAGAGAGATGACTGCACTAGTATGGTCATGTGATGCATATGGATGAGTACAGCTGAGTAAAGAAGTGCTGAACCCTAACTGTGGAGGGAACCTGTGGTTAAAGGTAGACCCAGGAAGATATGGGACAAGGTGGTGAAGCATGATCTTTGAAGTGTGGGTCTCAAGGAGGCAATGGCTAGTGACCAAGACCTTTGGTGATATGCTGTGCTTGAGAAGACCCATCAAGCCTAGTGAAATCATAGTCATGGCCAATACTAGTATCACATAACTGGCACCTGTGCCAGTAGCATATAAAAAGCACCTTTTGAGTGTTGGGCCTCATGGAGACAATAACAAATGACCGAGACCTTTGGCATTGAGAAGAAGGCCCATCAAGCAAAGTAAAATCACAGATACTGGTGTCACACAAATGGCACCTGTACCGGTGGCACATAAAAGCATCCATTACACTCTTGGAGTGGTTGGAGTTAGGAAGGCATGGTTTCTATGGCATCC
>NC_069008.1:4471680-4476932 GCF_001194135.2 Octopus bimaculoides
TGGAGTGGTTGGAGTTAGGAAGGCATGGTTTCTATGGCATCCAGCCATAGAAACCATGCCAAATCAGACTGGAGTTTGGTGCAGCCTTCTAGCCCTGGTCAAATCATCCAACCCATCCCACACGGACAACGGACATTAAATGATGATGAGCTTGATAATACTAAAACTCAAGGGATGTTTGTGTGTAACTGAAATATCTCAGAAATAGTATATTTTATCTTAATTTTTTTTTGTATATTTATTTATTTTCATACTTACTTTCGGCAGTGCAGTACAAATTTTTGTGACATTTGGACCTCTATTTAAATGATTAAACACAATTTTTGCTATTTCTTGTCAAAAAAAAAAAAAAAAAAAAAAAAATATGGCTTCCATGACATCAACACACATACAGAATACACACACATATAATGAATGTCATGATGTGTCAATCAACACAAACACACGTCCACTATCTGTGACATATACACACATAGTCTTCGTGCTAAGAAAAAAAACAAAAAAACGTCGACTTTGAGACGTACACAATATTTTAATCATTTAAAAGTATTTTTAACTGAATGTGATTTCATCATCCGGAGTTCATTAATTTCCATAAATTTTTTTTATTTATTTACTTTTGTTTTAAAGTGAAAGAGAGGAGAAAGTGAAAGATGTATGTATGTGTATATGAAATGGACATGTGTGTGAAAGAGAGAGAGAGAGAGAGAGAAAGAGGAAGAGAGAGAGAGTGAGTGAAAGGGTGTGTTGTCATGTATATGTACGTACATCAATACATATGCGTACATCTTTTTTGTATGTATGTGTGCATGTGTGTGTATGTGAGAGAGAGAGTGAGTGTGTTCTCATGTATGTGTAAGTGGTACACTCTTTCTCTCTCTCCCTCTCTCTCTCTCACACACACACACATAGTCCATATATGCTCATACATCTTTCACTTTAAAACAAAAGTAACAAGTGATTTTCAGGACAAAAATTGTTAAAAAAAAAGCTTCTACTCATGTAAATTTAATACTATTGTTTGGATAGTTCCAATGAAATAAGTCCAGAAGTTGGGTTAAGTATATATATATATATATATATATATATATATATATATATATATATATATATTGAAAAGAAAGTTGTCAGAATTTTGGAAAAAACTTCTTTCATTTATTTTAAACTTTCATTTCCATATTAATGCTTTCGTTTGTCTTTCGAACTTGTCAAATATAATTCTGTGAAAATACAGAATCTTGCTTATTTATATAAAACATGTTTTTTGGGGATTTTGTTTATAAGAGAACATTGTTTTTTTTTTTTTTTGGGGTGAGGCTTTGGAAACAATGGAAGATGGATAAGCAGATAAACAGACAGATAGATAGATAGACAGATAGATTGATAATCAGACAGATAGAAAGATGGGTAGGGTAAAAGAGAGAGAGAAGGGCTATTTATCACTTTCATTGTATTGAAATGGTCTTTTTAAGGATTGTCAAAAATAAATAAACAAATAAATATAGTTAAAAACCTGTTTACTACTTACACCATTATTTTGAGATGGTTTCTAGGGATGGTAAGAAAAGGAAGATTTTCAGCGCAGATCATAATTACCTTATTTTTTCATTTCGTTATTCTATCTATTTCATTATCTATGTAAACACAGTTTTGTCTTCCACACTGTATGTTTAGAGGAAAGAAAAAAACTTAAGATCCCTTAGCTCGATCCAACTCACCCTCTTTCTCCCTCTCTTTCACACCCATTTATTATTGTCATTTATTCATTCATTTATATAATTTTGTCACAATTTGGCTGACCGAAAACTCTTGGCTCGAGTTAAGAATTCAGATGCTCAATTTTATCTCACACTGGCAGCCTGAGTTTTTGCTATTTTGCAGTGTGCACGCCCTTCCCACCCCACCATCTGTACTGGAAGTCTCTATCCTCTGACCTCTATCAGATGTCTCTCTCATGAACACCTCCAAAGGTTTCATGTTCCCCCATCCCTACTTAGGGTTTATCTCCTATGTAGTGTAGTGATTATGTAGCACATAGAGAATGATGGTATAGTGTATGCAGGCATGTTTATGAGTTCTGCCAAATGCGAGCTTTCTTTTCAGGTACATGATGCTGCTGTCCCCCATCCCAGGGTCTTGCGGGGCCCACACCTCCCACACCCTCAGGGTTGGCACACTGAAAGGTAGGTCTCGTGAGATTGTTGAGATGCTTGAACAGAGAAGTGCAGATTTGTGCTGCATCCATAAAGTAAGGTGGAGAGGAAGTTCTGCTAGGTTTCTCACAGGCAAAGAACATAGGTATAAGATTTTCTGGGCAGGAAACACTGATGGGGTCAGGGGTGTGGGTATACTTCTTGCAGAGAAATGGGTTGATAAGGTAATCAAGGTAGTCAGAGTCTGTGATAGAATACTTAAGATTAGATTAGTGCTGCAACATGGATTAGCAACCATTATCTCGGCCCATGCCCCTCAGCTGGGACTATCTAATGAACAGAAAGACTGAGTTTATGACACTCTCTTGCAGACTACCTTGTCGACAAATGACAGGGACCTTTTCTTTGTGGCTGGTGACTTCAATGGGCATGTTGGACAACATGCTGAGGGATTCCATGACGCACATGGAGGCTATGGTTTTGGTTCCTGCAATGAGGGGGGAACCAGGCTGCTGGAGATCATTCGCGATGCAAATGATCTTATGGTTTGTAATACTAACTTCAGGAAACCTGCCAGTCACCTATTCACCTACCGATCTGGTAGTCAAACTGATTACATCCTCGCCAGGAAATGGGAAAGATGGCTACTTACAAATGCCAAAACCTTCCCATGTGAAGAACGCACCTCACAACATAGATTAGTAGTTAGCGTCTTCAGGATCAGGGCTAAATGGATGCCCAGAAGACGGGCAGCATGAAGAAGAAGGGTCTGGAAGCTTAAGGATCCTGCAAATGGACAGAGATTTAGAGATGTATTACTTGAAGCTTTTGACAAAATAGAAGGTGGGTATAGCATCACATGATGTGGAAGAAAACTGGAGGTTTCTACAGGACAACCTGTTGAGGGCTACTGACCAGATCTGTAAATGGTGCAAAGTCCCCTCTCGATACAAAGTAACGTGGTGGTAGAACAATGTAGTTGACAGGGCCATTAGGGAAAAGAAACAGGCATAGAAGGACTGGAAGAATGGTGGTAGCTGGGAATTGTATCAGATTGCCAGAAGGGAAACTAGGAGACAGGTTTACTTAGCCAGAGGGGAAGCAGATAAGAAAAAATTTGCCAATGTTCTGTGTCATGAGGACCAAAGACTTGAAGGGTTTTGTATTGCAAGACAGTGTGTGAGAGAGAATCATGATGTCACAGATGAAAAATATGTCCGCATAGATGATGGCTCACTTGCATTTAATGAGGCTGCAAGGAGAGAGACTTGGAGACATCACTATGAAAGGTTGCTAAATGAAGAGAATGAATGAGAGAAAGAGAGTCTGCCGAATGTCGACCCAACAGAGGGACCAGCTATCCGAATTGACAGTACCTTGACAAATAAAGTAATTAGGGGTATGAAGACAGGGAAAGCCCCCAGCCCATCAGGAAAAACCGCAGAGATGCTTGAAATATTTGGCTGTGTCAACTATAGTCTAGTCAACTGTATAGTCAATCAGGTGATACATGAAGGAGTCATACCCAATGACTGGTGTAACAGCACCATAGTCAGCTGCTACAAAGGTAAAGATGATGCCTTAGATACAAATAATTACAGAGGAATCAAATTGTTGGATCAGGTGATGAAAGTTGCAGAGAGAGTCATAGCCCAATTAATCAGGAAGAGAGTTAGTCTAGATGAGATGCAGTTTGGGTTTGTGCCAGGTAGAAGCACCACTGATGCTATATTTCTGGTAAGACAATTGCAGGAGAAATACCTAGCCAAAGATAAACCTCTGTACTTGGGTTTTGTTGATTTGGAGAAAGCTTTTGACAGAGTCCCCTGATCCCTTATCTGGTGGTCAGTGTGGAAACTAGGGATAAATGAGTGGTTAGTGAGAGCTGTACAAACCATGTACAGGGACGCTGTCAGTAAGGTGAGGGTTGGCAACGAGTACAGTGAAGAATTTCAAGGATCAGTCCTCCAGGTAATAACAGAGAAATTCAAGACAGAATGCCCCTGGGAGCTTCTCTGTGCTGATGAACTTGCTCTAATAGCCGAGTCACTGTTAGAACTAGAAGATAAGTTTCAGGTTTGGAAGCAAGGTCTGGAATCGAAGGGCCTTAGAGTCAATCTAGCAAAAACCAAAGTCTTAATTAGTAGGAAGGCAGACAAACCATAAATCCCTTCGGGTAGATGGCCCGGCTCGATCTGTAGAAAAGGCGTAGGTAGAAACTCCATATGATGTACCTGGTGTAAGCTATGGACACATAAGAGGTGCAGCAATATCAAAGGAAGGCTAACTGGGAAGATAGGTTTTTTGTGTGGCAAATGCTCAGGGGCAATAAACACTGAAAATGTGCAGAAAACAGCTTCTATCACATTCCAGGGTACAATATGCATCTGTTTGCTGAACAGAAGAGTTAGGACTCTCCAAGGCCACGCATTTCTCACTATATGTGGGCATGACTGGAGAATGTAGCAGTGTGCTAAAAATCACTCCTCCCCGTTTGTAGATCCACGGGGGGAGGAGTAGATGTCTCAGTATCAGTTGATTTCACTTTCTGTGCCAAATAGCACTTAAGGATCATCAGCTAGGATTACTACATAACCTATTTCAAAAATATATTTTACCATTTCGTCTGCATCTGTTCAGCTGAAGGTCTAGCGACTCCCAAACGAACAATGATGAGGTAGTATAAATTCAAAATTCAAATAAGTTATCATTTTCTTTAAAAACATAATGATAAAGTGGCCAGCAAACATAACCAAAAAATAGGCAAAATATATATTATTAAAAGTCAGGTTACAGTATGCACCTGTTTGCTAGAAAGAAGAGTTGAAACACTCCAAAGCCACATATCTCTCACTATATGTAAGCATGCATGGAGAAAGTGAAATCAGTTGATGCTGGGATGTCTGCTCTTCTCTTTGTGGTTTTGGAAATGGTGAGGACTGTTTTTTGAGTATAATTGCTATGTTCTCCATGCGTGTTTGCATGTAGTGGGAGATGCGTGGCTTTGGAGGGTTTTGGCTCTTTTTTTTTCTAGTAAACAGGTGCATATTATACCCTGACTTTTAATAATTATATATATATATATATATATATATATAT
>NC_069008.1:4477784-4482235 GCF_001194135.2 Octopus bimaculoides
ATTAAAATATTTAAAAAACCTTAATATTTTCAAGAACGTTAATAGAAGCAGAATTCTCTCCCTTAAAAGAAAGTTCATTTACACATGCCATTTGCCGTAAATTGTTCCAATATTTTTTGCACGCAACACTTATTTTATAAGTATTTTATATAAATTATTTTGAGAGAGAATTGCGAATCTAAATGGAACATTTTATAAAAATTGATTTTTAACATTAGTAAAAAAAAAAAGCCACACAATCCATTTTATTCTATCTATGAAAAATTATCATGTCGAGTTTACATTTAGATTTAATTGAAAATTGTTTAATCATAAACCACAGGTTTTACAAGTATTATTGTAATTAGCTAGCTCCCTCAGGAATGCATTTTAAAAAAAATTAGCAACCACACCTTACCTTTGGAACTACACCAATCCAGGTAGAATTTACAGTACTTATGCTGCAGGATGAACTGCTATTGGTCAAATGTCTGCAGAAAATATGTGGGCATTATTTCAAAGGTAGTCTTAGCGAAATTTTATAAAGGGGTCAGCAATTAAACAAAACTGAAATATTTTATGACCCCAAATAGGAAGCCAATGTATGGGAGATAAAAGTAACAAGAACCAGATTTATAATTTACAGAACATAAAATACAGGAGATTTAATCAAATATTAAAATACTCTAGAGTTAACAGAATGTGAGTAGTATATCATACAAGGGAAGAGTTTGACAGGAAACTTGTGATTCATGTGAGAAAAATACATAGAGTACTTCACAAGTGTGAAATATGGTAGTGAGACAAATGGAGTACTTCAGTTGATATACAGTGGTGAGAGGCAAGGAGAAAATGAGTTTAGTAGAAGTTTTGTACTTTGAGAAAAATGAAGGGAGATACGTAGGAAGATGGTTACGATTAGTTACTTAGCTATGTCAGGTTGGCCAGAGATAAATATATATCAATGACAAATGTGTAAGTCTTTTTGTGTACACATTATACACACACACACACACATGTGAACTCACTATATTTTAAATAGTATTTCTTCTTAAAAAATATAGTATCTGCCTGTTACTTATTTTTCTTTTTGAAAAAAAAACAAAAACTTTTTTAAACCTTAAACTAACCCAGCATGCTATTGGCTCTTTTTAATACAATTGTAGAAACAGTCATAATCACTTTTAAAAAGTACATTACAAACTGTTTTAAGTTAAACTATATATTTTCAGTCTTTTACTATGCTCAGTTTGATAACATATGTTGCAGTTATTTATATCGATATTTAAGGAAACAATAGTTTTAAAGTGACAGAAGTGAGTATAAAAATGTAAATAAGCAGTAAAGAAAACAATAACATGAAACCAATATAAATAGAATAATATACAAGGGTTGGCTGAAATATCATAGGCAGACTAAGATATTCTCATGGAATGTGACCACAAAGGGTTTATTTTTCAACATAATCCCCCTTGCAGTCTACACACTTTTATTATGTTGCAGTATTTGAATCCCATTGGTGAACAAGCTTTCATCCTGTTAGTAAAAAAAAAGTCATCAACAGTAGATATGACATCATCATCAGAAAGGCGATGCTGGGATAGCACCTGTGCCCAGTGTCGCCTTTCTGGCACTTGTGCCCGTGACATGTGTAAGGATTTTCGAGCGAGATCGTTGCCAGTGCCCCTGGACTGGCTCTTGTGCGGGTGGCACATAAAATACACCATTTTGAGCGTGGCCGTTGCCAGTACCACCTGACTGGCCTTCGTACCAGTGGCACGTAAAAGCACCCACTACACTCTCTGAGTGGTTGGCGTTAGGAAGGGCATCCAGCTGTAGAAACTCTGCCAAATCAGATTGGAGCCTGGTGTTGCCATCCGGTTTCACCAGTCCTCAGTCAAATCGTCCAACCCATGCTAGCATGGAAAGCGGACGTTAAACGATGATGATGATGATGATCACTGCAATATTGGTTCCTAGCCAAGTGTTTTTTCATGTTGGGGAACAGATGATAGTCAGATGGGGCCAAATCTGGAGAATAGAGAGGGTGATCAACCAGTTCAAAGCAACAGTCATGTACAGAAGCCATTGAAATGAAGGACTTAAGTGCTAGAGTATTGCCCCGATGAAACAAGACCCCCTTCAACAGTTTTCCTAACCATTTGGTCTTGACAGTCTTTTATAACTACCTCAACAAGTTGGCATAGTACACTCCAATGATGGTGTGGCCCTTTTGTAGATAGTCAATGCCTATTGCATCCCCCAAAACTGAGGTCAGCACCTTCCCTTCAGACAAAACAACACTGGCCTTCTTTAGATGGATTGTACTCTCTGTCTCTGCCTCAAAGTGATGAACCCAATACTCATCCTGGGTCAGGAAATGTTCACGGAAACCAACTGGATTTACCGCAAATAATGTCAGATTTTCTTGAGCATGATCATCGTGGTGTACATTTGATCATGTATCAGAAGACATGGCACCCACTGAGCAGAAGCCTTCATCATGCCAAATTCATTGTGCAGAATATTCTCAACTCTCTCACAGAATATGCTAATAGCATTGATTATTTGATCAATAATCAACCACCTGTCATCCATCACTACATGGTAAACACAATCAATGTTTACTTCGGTGGTAGCAGAAATGTTCATCATGCCAAGTGCATAATGCAGAATATTCTCAACTCTCTCACGGGATATGCTAATAGCATCAACTATTTGATTTATAGTCAATCGCTTGTCATCCATTACCATGATCAATGTTTTCTCCAGTAATGACAGCTGCAGGATTTACAGACCTTGGGACATCTTGAAATCTCTCACTTCCCCTCATAAATTCAGCTGCCCATTTTTGCACTTTTGATGAAGTTGGAATGTCATCCCCTAATGTAGCAACCATGTGAGTCCTTCAGAGCAAACCCTTTTTCTGCAGATACTTGATAACACCACGATGCCAAATTCTGATGATTTTCAAGAGAAGTTACTACTAGTTGCCTTTAAAGTCTTCTTTGAACAGTCAGATGTCAGTTTATCTGGAAAGAAACAATGCAGTTATTAATAAGGAGAGTTGAAATTAATGCATGCAAGATTTCATAGGCAAGCACCACTCTTTCATAGTCAGTCAGTGAAATTTTCAGCCCACTCTCATAATCGATCAATACAAAAAGTGTTTCACAAGACGGAATGAGGAGACAGAGGGCATGTGGTCAGAGATTGGAGTGTGTCAGTGACTGATGTTATGTGGTATGATGAGTGAGCGTAGCAGCAGAACTGTCCCAATGTATGAGCATTGGGCAAAATGTCCTCTACTATATCCCTAGGCCAAACAACATCTTGTAAGTGAAATTGGTTGATGGAAACTGAAAGAAATATTTTGTGTATACGGAATTTGAGAGGTAAAGGGTTCAATTCTCTGTAGCAACTTTTTTCTGTCTTTTAAGGGTATATACCCTATCTTCTAGACTGTTTGCACAGCAATTCTGCATTTGAGATTTACTTTATTTTCTGTAAAATACCAACTCACTCGACGCCTCAAAGTTTGTTTATAAAAAAGGTTCTCACATTCCAAAAGGTATTATTTAGCATTATAAAAAGCTGCATTTGTTGTCGGGGATCACTTAGCTTCATGATACAGGGAACTGATAGGGAATTTGAGAGGTACTAGGTTCAATTCTTTGTACTGTCTTGCTAGCCACATTTTTCTGTCTTCTTAGGGTATTTACTCTATCTTCTAAGCTGATTTCACTGCTATTCTGTGTTCAAGGTTTACTTTTTTATCGTAATATATATATATATATATATATATATAAGCAAAATTTAGGTTAGTTAAAATATGTTTGTAACATATTTCAACTGCTAAAAAGCACTGCATTTACTGTAGAGAAAAAAATTTCTCTTAAGGTAAAAAGGTGTTCAGTGTCGCCATCTATCAGGATTCCCAGAAATTTATGTTTCTAGCTTCTTAGCTTATATCAATGGGAAATACCTAAGAGGAGCAATGCTGAACAGATCTTATAAAACTATAACTTTATCTAAAATACAGTCAACAACATTGACTGATTTGCATCAGTAGACTGCTAGGTCCTGGAAATTACTGAAATGTTAGCACCAAGCAGTGTTTAGCCATAAGCAAAGTTTAGGTTAGTTAAAATATGTTTGTAACATATTTCAACAGCTAAAGGCAAATTAGGTAAGTTAAAATATGTTTGTGACAATGTAAGTCTCTAGGGTAAAATCCCATTTGTTTCCTCTTGAAGCACATCTGCTTATTCCATTATTACAATCGAATATGAAGTTGTATAGATGCAAATTACATATTAAAGTTGAAGATTCTGGAAATATTGCTTGCAGAGTTATTGTGTGTGTGTGTGTGTGTATGTGTGTGTGTGTTTGTGTGTGTACGTGTATGTGTGTACGTGTGTGTGTGTGTATGTATGTATGTATACATATATATATATATATATATATATATA
>NC_069008.1:4482245-4484392 GCF_001194135.2 Octopus bimaculoides
CTATTGAATTTTTGTTGCTTAACTTCAAATACTTGTATATATGGATAATAATATAGATTTAATCAAAAGATTAAATGTGGTACTTAAAATGTTTGAGGCACCAGAATTTGGTAGGATAAAAACCAAAAACAAAATCAAGAGATTAGGTAAATAAAATTTGAAGTTAAGCAACAAAAATTCAATAGGTTATAGCAGTACGTACGTTTCGTACAAGCTCCATTTATTCATGTAGTGAGAACACCACAGAAAATGCAATGAAAATGTACTCCTCAGCTGCATAATAGAATTTCATTTTAGAAAGTCATTTTGAAGATGTTTGCAAAAAACAAGAGTAAGAGAAGAAAACATAACATCTCGACTATGCTGCTGTTTTTTGCAAACATCTTCAAAATGACTTTCTAAAATGAAATTCCATTATGCAGCTGAGGAGTACATTTTCATTGCATTTTCTGTGGTGTTCTCACTACATGAATAAATGGAGCTTGTACAAAATGTACGTACTACTATAACCTATTGAATTTTTGTTGCTTAACTTCAAATACTTGTATATATGAATATGTTTGTAAAGATCTACATACACAGACTTGTTTATAATCATCTGAATCTGTACATGATTCTGTATATATACCCATTATATGTATAATTATATGTGCATGTATATTGTGTATGTATGTGTGTATACATATCTATGTATGTGTGTGTGTGCATGTGTGCACATGTGTGTGTGTCTTTGTGTATGTGTGTTTTGTATCACCTTGTCTTGACATTGCATAATAGTTGTAAATAACTGAAAATGTCATTTATTTCTAATGTTCTGCGAGAACATGATTGTCCATGGGGAAATATTAACTTACTTGGAAATAGGCAAAAGTTGTATCAGGAAGGGCATTGAACCTTGGAAAATATGCCTCAACAAATTCCATCCAATTCATGCAAGCATAGAAAGGTGGACATTAAAATGACAACAATGATGATAATATTCATTATAAGGATTTTAATATAAAAGTATCTCTGTATTTCACCTTCATCTCACTACCGACCATACCCTCTGTAACACATACCTCAAACCGATTCTTATATCAACCATCTCCTTGAAGAAATGAAATACATAGTTTGAGATGAAGAGAAGAAAGGAGATAGAGAGGAAAAAAAAAAGAGTAAGAGGGAAAAAAATCAGACAGGTATGTTTGTGTGTGTGTGTGTGAGAGAGAGAGAGAGAGAGAGAGATGTTTTCTGTTGTATCACAGCCTAACAAGGTAGTGTTACTATATATCAGCAGGTCTCAATGTTCATCAATGGAGCTTCTACATCGCCACACCAGCTGCTGGAAATAAAAGCTAAATCTCCCTCAAATTAATCTTACAGATACACATAAAGGATATATTGTACAATGTCATTTCTGATATACAAAAAGACAGGATGGTAACAACTGGAATATGCTTTCTCATAGATCTACAGTCATATACATAAAGGGTATATTGAGCACTGTTCATTTTCTCCTCGGTTGGACACCCTCACTAACTGATTTTTCCTTGGAGAATGCTGGTATTTATAAATATTCTGACTAGCTAGAAAGAAGGACATACCATTCTGACAATGGTTAAATTAATGTAGGTCACTCCTTATCTATTTAAACTTTTCATGGCATAGAAAAAGTTAAGAGTCAAGCAGAAAACACATATATCAGAGTTTATCCCAGACAGAACAATAGGTCGTATGGCTAGGGAGAATTTACAGATTCAGTTTCGAATCTGGCATAACTACAGATGTATATCCCACGTCACTGATTGGTTAAAATTACCCAAATACGACAACTTTAACACGAAATAACTTCTAAAATACAAAATGTTGTCAAAAACATTAAGAGTAAACCCTGTTCTACGTGACACATTCAACCAGTATCCGAAGTTTCAAAGTGTTTAGTTAAAAAAAATTAATTAAAAAATCTGTGCTTGAGATGGAAAAGATCCCACACGCGTAGTCCTTTGCTGGGATATAAGCAAAGAAAAATAAAATGGTAATTTAAATTTTTACTCGCACCCCAACCGAATGAGGCCGTGTATTTTCGATAAATTTCGGGAAGTACACCCGCATGCATTTCACTAAGAAAACGGTACATTTGGAGGTCAGGGTACTTGATTACCCAC
>NC_069008.1:4484604-4486296 GCF_001194135.2 Octopus bimaculoides
ACAATCGAGAGTACGGAGTGGGGCTAAAAACGTAATAAATTCTCAAATTTTCCTTTGTTTGATTAGCATGAATGTGCTTATAGGGGAAAATATTGAAAACATCAATACATATTTGAGTGAGAAACAAATAAGGAAAGTGGTCTTGCGATGTGCTAGAAACAACAGCTAAATCTCTCTTAAATCACACAATTTTTCTTCACCTCTTCCAAAGAATTTTGCCTACAAATTTCTTTGTAATCGTAATCTATACCGTTTGAAAGGTATCTGTATAAAATTTCATTAAAAAATACCCATTCTCCTGAAAGTTTCGAGGGGGAAAATATCGGGTCGTGTGAATTTTCCGAAACTCCTTTCCTGAACCCCATGAAAACATTTTTTCCAACCAATCTCTACATACACTCAATCTATAGGATGTAGGCGATTATTTGTTGACAGTTTCATAAAAAAGTATCTATTTTCTGAAGGTATCAAAATTTACCAATTTTTTAAGCAACGCAAGTCGTCGCAGGTCATAGGTTTTTAAAACGTGTAATTCACGTTTCTATTAAATATAAATATTGTCAAAGAAACAAACACCTATTTATAGTTTAAAAATATTACCTTTGGAAAATAGTTTCTTGTTTTAAAGATTTTTTGAAGTGTATCTTTAACTTGTTTGATCGCTATTAGGCCATATTAAAAACATTGAAAACTTCAGCTGTCAAGTTATCACAGGACTTTTCTCTCATTATATAACATTAGATACATCTCCAACCATCAAACATTGTTTACTCACTTATCAGACAATTCCAAAAGTAGGCCACTACTAAAGTATATTATTTTGCTCCCTATTGGACCTCATGCACGTTAAATATCCCTCGAAGGCATGAGTGTCATCAGTTTTCATTTCAGTCGTGTTGCCTGTCGTGCAGAATTATGTATAGTGAATAAGTTTTACCTAATTTCTGATTTGCTATTTTAAAGAGCACAAATGATCCTATTTAGGAGAGAAATTCTAACTTAATTTCCATTTAACCCAGAAAAAGTTTGTCATTTAGTCTCCATACGAATATAAACTATTTACGAAGTACCTGTTGGCAAACGGTTGGTTGCTTAAATCAATGTGCCCTTCCTTTTCTTATGGTGGTAGGGGATGGCTGAGGTGTTGCTTTTCACAAGAAAATAGTCGAGTAACTACACAGAGGTTCTGTTAGTGGATAGTAGTTTTTTCAATTGTCACTTCAACTCCTGTAAAATGTTATGGTGGGAATATTTCACACAATTGCCTCCACGGTACTTAATATCATCATCATCATCATCGTTTAACGTCCGCTTTCCATGCTAGCATGGGTTGGACGATTTGACTGAGGACTGGTGAAACCAGATGATATATATATATATATATATATATATATATATATATATAGACCAATAAGAAAATGGAGGGGGTCAATGGGTGGTATTCATCAACTTTTAGACGTTATATTATGTCAATTTATTTATTTACTAAAAGGACAATTATAACAATATACATACATGTATGAAATATTATGCTTTACATATATAATATATAAAATATCAGTAATTATTAAAATATATAACTTCTATAGCTATATGTTAGATATTTTAATAATTACAGATATTTTATATTTTATATATCATATATGTAAAGCATAATATGTCATACATGTATGTATATTGTTATAATTGTCC
>NC_069008.1:4487525-4489562 GCF_001194135.2 Octopus bimaculoides
GCTGTTTCATTATATTATGTTACCCAAAATCCCAAAGAATATTCTTCTTCCTCGTGTTGTATTTATTGCCTGACCACCTAACTCTGACCCCTCTCTTCTGCCTTACTGTCTGTCTCTCTCTCTCTCATTTGATTTACCACTTGATTCGCCAACATTTCCCCCTCTCTCCCACTATCCCCATCCTATATAAACCAGTGCATGCTCTCTGTTTCCCCTACTCGATTTTCAATTCTTCTGCTGATAGAATAAGAATTTCAGAAGATGCTCAGATAAAAAAATTTTGTCTTTTCAACCTCGTTCATGTACTCCTGTTTCTGCATAGATCATAACCACTACTACCCACCGTCCGTTCTTTATTATTCTATCTATTTCTTTACCATGTAAACATAGTTCCCATAGCTTCATTTTCCTTGTTGTTTGTCTTAAGTTCATGCATACCTGTTAATCGTCACATTTTATTTATTTTATTCAAGTTTATCATTTCGTTAATTCATTCTCTCTAAATTTGTCTGACCATAGTATACAAGTGCAGAAGATGGTCTCGTCTAAACTTGCTGGCTCGCGGTACGCCTATCCTCCCACCCCTCCACCTGTACCAGAAGTTCCTATCCTCTGTCATCCTTGGTTGTCTTCCACGAACACTTCTAAGGGCTTAATGCCATCCCTGCACTAGGGTTTATCAATCATATAGCGCATAAAATTGGTGTAGTGTATGCAGGTTGTAGGCTATTGTTTGTCTATGAAGTCTGCCAAATGCAAGCTTTCTTTTCAGTTACATGACACTGCTGTCCCTCATCCCAGGGTCTCACAGGCCCACATGTCCCACACCCTCAGAGTTGGCACACTGAAAGGTAGGTCTGGTGAGATTGTTGAAATGCTTGAACAGAGACGTGTAGATTTGTGCTGCATTCAAGAAGTAAGGTGGAGAGGAGGTTCCGCTAGGTTCCTCACAGGCAAAGAACACAGGTACAAGATTTTCTGGGCAGGAAACACTGACAGGGTCGGGGGCGTGGGTATACTTCTTGCGGAGAAACGGGTTGATAAGGTAATCGAGGTAGACAGAGTATGTGACAGAGTACTTGAGATTAGATTAGTGCTTCACCATAGGTTAGCAACCAATATCTCGGCTATGCCCCCCAGCCGGGGCTACCGAAGGGGCAGAAAGACTGATTTTATGACACCCTATTGCAGACTACCTCATTGATGAATGACAGGGATCATCTCTTTGGGGCTGGTGACTTCAATGGACATGTTGGACAACATCTAGGGGGCTTCCATGGCGTACATGGAAGCTATAGCTTTGGTTCTCGCAATGAGAGGAGAACTAGGCTGCTAGAGTTCTGTGATGCAAATGATCTTATGGTTTGCAATACCAACTTCAGGAAACCTGCCCGTCACCTAATCACCTACCATTGTGGCAGACACACTAGCCAAATTGACTATATCTTCACCAGAAACAGGGAAAGAAGGCTGCTTATAAATGCCAAAACCTTCCCAGGCAAATAATGTACCCCTCAACATAGATTAGTAGTTAGCGACTTTGAGATCTGGGCTACATGGATGCCCAGAAGAAGACCAACTTGGAGGAGAAAGGTCTGGAAGCTTAAAGATCCTGCAAATGGACAGAGATTTAGAGGCATATTACTCGAAGCCTTTCATGAAATAGAAGGGGATATAGCATCACATGATGTGAAAGACAACTGGAGGTTGCTATGGGACAACCTGCTGAGAGCCACTGACCAGATCTGTGGATGGTGCAAAGTCCCCTCTCGACCCAGGGTAACGTGGTGGTGGAACAATGTTGTTGACAGGGCTATTAGACAAAAGAAACAGGCTTGGAAGGACTGGAAGAATGGAGGTAGCAGGGAATTGTATCAGACTGCCAGAAGGGAAGCTAGAAGACAGGTTTATTTAGCCAGAGGGGAAGCAGATAAGAAAAAAATTGCCAATGTTTTGTTCGTGGACCAAAGACTTGAAATTTTACTGGTCTGTGTGTTAAATTATAAGACACCAAAACTGAATGAATCTCCCCAGACA
>NC_069008.1:4491890-4492849 GCF_001194135.2 Octopus bimaculoides
GTGCATGTGCGTGCACGCATGTGTGTAAATGCATAATTTGTCTTTGAGATTATTTAAGTCTTCCTTCATTGGATGCAAATCACTCGCTAACAAAATGACAAGGCATTTTTTGTTTGAGTTAAGATAATTCCTGGAATTTGTACATATGCAAACATGTTAATGTGTGCATACATGTAGGTACATGCATGAATAAACTTACTCATACAATGAGTGTGCATGTCACTTTAGTGCACGTTTTTTGTCATCATCATCATCATCATCATCATCATCATCATTTAACGTCCGTTTTCCATCCAGGCATGGGTTGGATGGTGTGACAGGAGCTGGCCAGCTGAAGGGCTGTTTAGGCTCCATGTCTGTTTTGGCATGGTTTCTATGGCTGGAGGCTTTTCCTAACATGTTTCATAACTGTTTGTGTATGTCAAGGTGTGTATGTATATGTGCATGTGTGTGTGCGTGCACACGTGTGCACATGCATGCAAGCATGTACATATATAATTCTGTGCATGTATGTTTGCCATATGCAAATGCAATGGTGTGTGCATGTTCATTCCAGGAAACTCAAATAAAGAGACTTTGGAGTTTAATAAATTTTCTCTGTACCATTGATTGGTCATATTTGGAGGATGTAAATCAGTTAAATTTGTTCTTTCTTAGAGAAACCCAACATTTCTAGGCTATTATGTAAATCTGATCTTACACAGCTCAATGCACCAATGTACAAATCAAATTTTATAGCCTGGATATTAGCTGTAAGTTTCTCATTACTTCACTATAGATGTTCTCTCTTCTTCACCAATTTTACACAAGACATTGACATCCATTCAGCAGTTGACCTCTACAATACTGTACAACTTTTATTCCTTGTCCCATAGAACAATATCAAACCTATTGTGTTTGCACTAGATTGTTGTTTTTACTGGAATGCTCCACATGTATTTCTTATTTTTAAAGGTGTG
>NC_069008.1:4493681-4494472 GCF_001194135.2 Octopus bimaculoides
TATATATATATATATATACATATATAAACAAACATACATACATATACAAACATATATACATATACATACATACATATATACATACAAACAGACAGACATATTGGTGTGTTTACGTTCCTCTAACTTCCCAGTTCAGTGAAAGAGACCAATAGAATAAGCTCCAGGCTTATTCGGGTTTCAATTCATTTGACTAAAATTCTTCAAAGTAGTGCCCCAGCATGGCCACAGTCTAGTGACTGAAACAAGCAAAAGATAAAAGTTACATGTATGTATATATTTATTTATGTATGCATACAGGCAAGTACACATGTATGTATTTTCATTATACATGTACTTTCATTGTATATGTAAGTTTATGCATCACGCACACATGCCACATTCCGAAAGCGCGTGTACTTACTTACTTACTTACTTATTTACGTACATACGTATGTAAGTAAGTACACACACCTTCGGAACACGGCACGCATGCACAATGCATAAACTTACATGTATAATGAAAATACACACATATACACCCACCCGCATGCATACATAAATATATACATACATGTACGTACATACATACGTACATACATATGTACATACGTACATACGTACGTATGTATGTGCTTATGTATCTATACAGGTATGTATGTACTTATGTATCCATATAGGCATGCTTGTATGTATGTACATAAATTCATTATATATGTAAGTTTATGCATTAATGTAATATATGCATACATGCCATATTTTGAAGGCGTGTGTGTGTGTATGTGTGTGTGTGTGTGTGTGTGTGTGTGTGTGTG
>NC_069008.1:4494572-4494901 GCF_001194135.2 Octopus bimaculoides
ACACACACACACACACACACACACACAAGCCAATTTATGCCATTTCATATAATATTGACACGCTTTCCTGGTTTTCACCCTCAGATGAAGATGAAACTCAAGGAACGGTCTGCTGCGAAATCCTCGGAACCAAATGTAGGAACCGGAAGTTAGTTTACGTAGAACAGGCGAACATTCAATTGGAACCGTCATCTGATATTCCTTATACCCATGTGTCTGGTGTGAAGTGGCTTGCTATTTAGTTGTATATAGATTTCAATATTTATATATATATATATCTACATATATATATATATATATATATATATATATATATATATATATATATA
>NC_069008.1:4495831-4496998 GCF_001194135.2 Octopus bimaculoides
AATTGTCGTCTAAGTTACGCAAAAATGAAAATAACACTGACATCTCATTTTAACCAAAATCACCAAAATTTACCAAAATTACGTAAAAATATCTTGAAATACTGAAGAGTAAATTTATTCAATAAAATCACCATTGGCTTCAACCACGGCCTCCATACGACTTCGGAATCTCCTGCAACTCTTCTGGACGGTCTCCTTGTTTTAGTTGGTGAATGGTATCATAATGCTTGCCTTCAGTTCATCTTTGGTGTTACAAGGAGTTTTGTTGGTCTTTCGCTCAACTGCGCCCCACACACAATAATCAAAGGGATTGCAGTCTGGGGAGTTCTTTTCAGGAGGTCTTTTCTTATCAGAATGATCAGAGGGAGTTTTCTGAATTGCTACACTTTCGTAATCACCATTAGACTCCTCCAACTCATGACACCCAAACACCCTGAAATGTCCATATTGGAGCTTCCATTTTGAATGCCAAACAGTATAGAATGTTGTTTCCAAATTTCTAGCAGAGGGAATTACATCATGGTGCTGTTTTTCTCACTGATCCTACTACACTGTGTAGTCAACAAAATCAAAAATAAACAATGCACACAGGTGAAATTAAAAATATAAAATGTTGACAATTTACCCATCGCATCCTGTATATAAAAACGTGTGTGAATGAGTGTGTCTACGTGTATGCGTATGAATGTAAATGTACGGAGAAACAGTTAAATTTGCTATGCTTGTATGCCTACTCCATAGGTTTATATATTTGATATAACACCGCAATGTTGCAAGGACTGAGATTTCCACTAACAGACTACTGATATTAACAAAAGTGCTAAGTCCATTATAGTATGCAAATTAGACACTCCTCGTTCTCTGAGGCTACTGGATGTGTTGTGAATATCAACAAACAGGCTGCTTGTTTCTCTGGGGTTGGTGAAATTGATGTAGATACCTCTGATGAGATGTCAATAAGATCCGAAAATTGATTAAGGCTGTTCCTTGTTTTTCTCAGTCTAGAATACTAGAAGGACCAGTTAAAATCCAAACTATGGCTAGAGGTAATTAGAGGTAATTTCGAAATTACCCCTAACTGTGGTTTGGATTTTGACTGGTCTTTCTAGTATTCTAGGTGTCCCTTATGTGTTTAAATGTATACTAATTTTATATATATATATATAT
>NC_069008.1:4497790-4498306 GCF_001194135.2 Octopus bimaculoides
TGGGTGGGTGGGGGAGTAAGTCATTTACATTGACCCCTGTGCTGTATTGGTGCTTTTTATAGTGACCCCAAAAATGACAAGTGGCAAATTGCCCTTACTAGGATGTGAACTCAAAACTTTAAGCAAGAAGAAATTGGATTACAATATTAGAAATTGTGCTATGTCCACAGGTGCATGTGTGGCTGTGTGGTAAGACGCTTGCTTTCTGACCATGTGAGTCTGGGTTCAGCCCTAATGCATGGTACCATGGGTGTCTTTTGTTATTGGCTGAAGCTGACCAAAGCCTTGCGAGTGGATATGGTAGGCAGAAACTGAAAGAAGCCTGTTGTGTGTATATATGTATATATGTATGTATGTATATATTTATGTATATTCATATGCATATATTTATATGTATATATATTTATGTATATATATATATGTATATATATATGCATATATATATATATATGTATATTTATGTATGTATATATATGCATATATTTATGTATATCTCTCTCTCTCTATATATATATG